>NC_133382.1:31554518-31854518 GCF_049309525.1 Garra rufa | reverse complement strand
TAGTCGAAGGCAGGAAGAGTTCTGCCCCCTAAACTCGGATCCACAGCAATGACCTGTACTCCGGCTGTCAAGTCTGGTTTCACTGACCGAGGACACGAGTGGTGGAAAACCAAGCAAGCCGGAATGGAGTAGTGATCTTTGTCCTGCACAGGGGCTTCCTGCACAAGGTGGACGTGATATCAAATGTCCAGGGCATGGAACTACACTGCAAGTATTTCTCAAGCAGGCAGTGTTCATCATGTGACCAGAACAGGTAGATCTATGACATGCAGTGCCAAAATGATGGCTTTCACAGTTGCTCTGAACATGGTCTTCTGCATTCACACTCTGTGGTGTGAAGTTGTTGCTCAGACCTGAAGAATTCATTCTACAAGGCACTCTGCAACAGCCGCATCCTGTTAGGTTCTCAGCAGGTCCGCAACATCTACAACATCCTTCTCTGCACACCAGACCCTTCATTCTTAAATCCCTATTTGTGGATGGTGAATGTGGCACACAGTTCACACCACTATGGATCTGATTGTGCCCCAGGAGTGGATCTTGGGTTGGAGTCCTTCTGGGCGAGTCCTCCATGACACTCCAGGATCTTGCAGTTCCTCCATGCCAGATTACAGTCTCAGGAGTGCTATTGCCACTGCACATGCTTCCCTGTTCATGGTCACAAATGTTTACTGGGAATCCCGTCGATGGTCCACCCAGACTGATAGGCCTTTGAGAACATGTTGCACTGCTGAGGCTTTTACGCAAGTTCTGACGGTACCATGTCAGCTCTGTTCGTTGAGGAGGTCCACTCACCATTTCAGTCGAGCTTTTGGATAAAGAAATGATTGGCAGCTCATGGTCCTCCAGTGTTTCACCATCAGCAGATCCAAGACTGATGCTTGGGAGGTAGATCTCAGATGTAGGTCTTTGTCCTTCCTCCATAGTGAAATATCTACTGGTAAAAGACAATTACAATACGATTATAAATTAATTATGAAAAGTATTGGGTTAATTATTTACACACTGTATTTTAAACATCTGTAAGTTTCACAAAGGGATAGTTTACTCAAAATTAAAATTAGTTAATGACAGAATGTTCATTTTTGGGTGAACTATCCCTTTAAGATGAAAGTGGCACACCAATTCTTCCTCTCTTTAGTTGTCTACTAGGCAATCCACTGAATGACCCAAAAACCTTTACTTTTACAATTGATAAAGCTAATATTTATTTTGTCCTTACTGCACATACAGGTCCTTCTCAAAAAATTAGCATATTGTGATAAAGTTCATTATTTTCTGTAATGTACTGATAAACATTAGACTTTCATATATTTTAGATTCATTACACACAACTGAAGTAGTTCAAGCCTTTTATTGTTTTAATATTGATGATTTTGGCATACAGCTCATGAAAACCCAAAATTCCTATCTCAAAAAATTAGCATATTTCATCCGACCAATAAAAGAAAAGTGTTTTTAATACAAAAAAAGTCAACCTTCAAATAATTATGTTCAGTTATGCACTCAATACTTGGTCGGGAATCCTTTTGCAGAAATAACTGCTTCAATGCGGCGTGGCATGGAGGCAATCAGCCTGTGGCACTGCTGAGGTCTTATGGAGGCCCAGGATGCTTCGATAGCGGCCTTAAGCTCATCCAGAGTGTTGGGTCTTGCGTCTCTCAACTTTCTCTTCACAATATCCCACAGATTCTCTATGGGGTTCAGGTCAGGAGAGTTGGCAGGCCAATTGAGCACAGTAATACCATGGTCAGTAAACCATTTACCAGTGGTTTTGGCACTGTGAGCAGGGGCCAGGTCGTGCTGAAAAATGAAATCTTCATCTCCATAAAGCTTTTCAGCAGATGGAAGCATGAAGTGCTCCAAAATCTCCTGATAGCTAGCTGCATTGACCCTGCCCTTGATAAAACACAGTGGACCAACACCAGCAGCTGACATGGCACCCCAGACCATCACTGACTGTGGGTACTTGACACTGGACTTCAGGCATTTTGGCATTTCTCTCTCCCCAGTCTTCCTCCAGACTCTGGCACCTTGATTTCCGAATGACATGCAAAATTTGCTTTCATCCGAAAAAAGTACTTTGGACCACTGAGCAACAGTCCAGTGCTGCTTCTCTGTAGCCCAGGTCAGGCGCTTCTGCCGCTGTTTCTGGTTCAAAAGTGGCTTGACCTGGGGAATGCGGCACCTGTAGCCCATTTCCTGCACACGCCTGTACACGGTGGCTCTGGATGTTTCTACTCCAGACTCAGTCCACTGCTTCCGCAGGTCCCCCAAAGTCTGGAATCGGTCCTTCTCCACAATCTTCCTCAGGGTCCGGTCACCTCTTCTCGTTGTGCAGCGTTTTCAGCCACACTTTTTCCTTCCCACAGACTTCCCACTGAGGTGCCTTGATACAGCACTCTGGGAACAGCCTATTCGTTCAGAAATTTCTTTCTGTGTCTTACCCTCTTGCTTGAGGGTGTCAATGATGGCCTTCTGGACAGCAGTCAGGTCGGCAGTCTTACCCATGATTGCGGTTTTGAGTAATGAACCAGGCTGGGAGTTTTTAAAAGCCTCAGGAATCTTTTGCAGGTGTTTAGATATAATTAGTTGATTCAGATGATTAGATTAATAGCTCGTTTAGAGAACATGATATGCTAATTTTTTGAGATAGGAATTTTGGGTTTTCATGAGCTGTATGCCAAAATCATCAATATTAAAACAATAAAAGGCTTGAACTACTTCAGTTGTGTGTAATGAATCTAAAATATATGAAAGTCTAATGTTTATCAGTACATTACAGAAAATAATGAACTTTATCACAATATGCTAATTTTTTGAGAAGGACCTGTAGATTAAAGTGAATAGAACAGGGAGATATCTAGGTATCTCTCACTTGAGTGATTGACCAGATTACAGATGGATAAGCTTAACTTCAGTCTTAAGATCATTAGCTACAACATGGGTATGCCAGCTCCTCTCGGAATGACATTAGTCCACATGGTGCTCCAGCACAGGTGGCTGATTCCACTCCACATGGTCCCATAATAGGGTGACCGTACGTGTCATTTACGGGTGACACGTTCTGGCCAGGATTTCAACATTGCCTAAAATAACCAGGTTTTGGCTGTTTGCGCTGTGCAGTTTGATTGTTGTATGACATCTAAGTACAGTGAAAGCTATAGAGAGCAGATGACTCCTTAAGCTTTCGAATCACTCTCATGGTATTTTAATGTCATACAACGGTCAGTCTGTGTAACGCCGCTTCAAGTTTGCATCACTTTGACTTTGTCTTCTATAGATCCCATCTTCTCATTTGCCACAATTGGTGAATTATGTACAATGCCTGCATGTTATTGGTCAAACTACTTTTAGATCATTAAGTCAAAGCCAAAACCTGGATATTTCAGGCAATTTAGAAATCATGGCCAGAACGTGTGCCCGGAAAATGGCAAGTATGGTCACTGAATTTTACAAGCTGTGCCATACTTTAATTAAAGTATGGACTTCAAATGATTATTGTAAGAGTGTGTTTCTCATTTCTAGGAACTGTCGATAGCAATGAGTGCATGTGTGTCAGGCCGTTTCATGTTTACATCACACTTCAGCCACTCCAGCAGATTTTTTGGGAGACACTTTTGGGTCTGTCACTCCCTACTGTCAACACACACATACAGTACTGCTGACTCCAAACTACAACACGCTCACACTCTAATCTGTACAGTTATTCAAGGCACACTTCAATACTGTATGTACAGTTGAGGTCAAAAGTTTACATACACCTTGCAGAATCTGCAAAATGTTATTTTACCTAAATAAGAGGGATCTTAATTGATATGATTTTTTTTTTATTTAGTATTTTTTTTCATGAGTCACTTGTATGGACAGTAAACTGCCCGCTGTTCTTCAGAAAAATCTTTTAGGTCCCACAAATTCTTTGGTTTTTCAGCATTTTTGTGTATTTGAACCATTTCCAACAATGACTGTATGATTTTGAAATCCATCTTTTGACACTGAGGACAACTGGGGGTGAAAACTTTTTAAATTTGAAGATCAGGGTAAATTTAACTTATTTTGTCTTCTGGGACACATGTATCTTCTGAAAAGCTTTACTAAATGAAAAAAAAGATATTTAGGCCAAATAAGAAAAATGTCACATCTTCATTCTGTTCAAAAGTTTTCACCCCTGGCTCTTAATGCATCGTTTTTACCGTCTGGAGCATCCGTGAGTGTTTAAACCTTCTGTAATAGTTGCATATGATTCCCTCAGTTCTCCTTAGTATCAAAAGATTGATCTCAAAATCATTCAGTCATAGTTGGAAATGATTCAAATACACAAAATGCTGAAAAATCAAAGAGGGACTCACGAACAACTATCACCAAACATAAACACAGCTGTGGATTATTGAGGAAACAACGCAGTATTAAAAATCAAGCATATGTAAATTATGAACAGGGCAATTTTTTATAAATTCAACTATTCATTTCTCTTGTGGACTAATAACATAACATCTTTTATGTGTAATATCTTATCAGTACTAAATAAAAAGTCACACATTTTGTATGATCCCTTTTATTTTAGTAAAATAATTAACATTTTGCACATTCTGCAAACTTTTAACCTCAACTATAACTTTAAAGTGTAGTAGTTATTGCCACTTTAAAGCAACTTGCAGTGGACTAAGTGAAGCAATATTTCCTGTGAAGCAACCAGTGGTTAAGAGCCTGGCATTTCAGAACTGTCAGGAGCAAACTCAGAAATAAACTTTTTTTAATCATTAGGCCATCACCATCTGTTTATGTCCCTGTGACTACTTGCTGAATCATACCATATAAATCTAACTTCCAAGAATGCCCACACAGCATCTGCATATACAGAACTCTGAAGAAAAGCTCAGCAGATTTCTGCAAAATTGGAACATGCAATGTTTACAAAGTTCTACAAAGTGTGTTTGTTTTTTAAACACTGTAGTGAATTTGACTATGCTTTCATCTACCTAATAGATTTTTGTACTGTTTATGAATTAAATAACATGTTCTCAAAAAAAGGTGTCTGGCTCTATACAAACAGCCAGTGTTTATCATCCATTAGCAACAGGTTTTCAACAAGTTTTATTTACACTTATAATATATTATTTGGTGAGTGTTACAAAATAATAAAGCAGACCAAATCTCGAAAATAACCTGCACAAATGACCGCAACTCTAGCAGAATGACAGATGTTATCTCTCAACAGTTATCATGGAAAAACATGATGCTTATCTTCCCACTGCATCTAAAAATAACAGACAAGGTGTTCACTGTTAACCCTCCTCTTCCACCTCAACCCACAGTCTAACCTCCATCCTTGCAGACAACCGTACACCTGTGCTAGCACCAGACTGTGACATGTAAATATGAACAAGAAAATCAAACAAGAAAGATCTCACCTTTCGGTTTTATCAGCAAACACACATGATCCAGTCAAGGCCTTGTGTCACCCTTTGTCTCTCCTTCCTTGTCATCTTCACTTCCCTTTTTTTAAAGCCTCGTTTTACCATCTCCTTTTACACTGAGCAGCACTTGCTTAATAAAGACACAGCTGCGGTTTCCCTCATGGCCACAGGTAAGTCAACAACCTCCCTCCCTCCACACACACACACATGCACACGTACATACCTCCCACTTCCTCCTGTCGTCTCCTTCCCCTCTGCCCAGACGGCTCCCGCCTCCTTCACTTGTTTCCTCCACTCCTGCTCTCGCGCCGCTCTAAAGTGAACAGGACAGAGTGGGTGTATTGCTGGATTATCAGTCGTTGTCATCTGATTACACACCACACGCTCCCTCTCTGAGAGGAAATCCACGGTGGAGGGGGGAGGAGGTGCAAAGACACACAGACAGAAGCGCTGGGAAGGCAAGGAGTGCTGTAAACCCAATGGAGGGGGCATGATTGTGTGATTGTGTGAAAGTGTGTGTATGGGGTGAGTGGTGGGATTTAGAGGAGGAACAGGTAGATGCTATTGAGGGAAATCTGATATCCTTCCAAATCAATACAATAAATACCCCGTCTAGCTTTCTTAGACACACGTTCATTCTGACACACTCGTAGCTCCTGCCGCTTACTCATCCAGTCTCTCTCTTCCTGTTGCTATAGAAACAGCCATGCTCAATAGGAGCTCGCTGAATTTTCATCATGTCTTTTTTTTGTCAGTTGTCATGGGAACAATGAAAACAGTCTCTTTGAAAGAAGGGCTTGTGGTGCTGGGAAACCATTATGATATATGTGACTCATCTTTCTGATTCACCTGTCTGTATACTTGGCAATGCAAACTCGCAGGTTACCTGTTCCATAATCATAGCTCCTGACATGTTGTTTTGCTTATAAACATGCTGAGGTTACATTGTTTACGTTTATAATCGCCCTTGAACACACCTAAACATTTTTTTTCCCTATTTACGGAGACATTTGGAACCTGTTGCTGTAACGACCTTTTGTTTGCATAATAACACAGATGCTGTCTTTTTGTTGTTGCTTTAAATCAGTTGTGTCAGGTGTATTTCCATTGGAATTATAAACCCTTATGACAAAAATACCTTAATTTAATGCTTTTATTAGGCAAGACTCCTTAAAGTAAACTTAAAGTAACAGTTCACCCAAAAATGAAAATTCTATTATCATTTCAAACCTTTACTGAATAAATGTTTTGTTGTGCCTTTGGAATCCGAACGTAAATCATTTTTTATAGAACAGTGTCATCAAAAATGCTATTTGAAGTTAAATGCAATGTTTAAATGGACAGACTATGAATGAAATCTGCTATGATTTTTTTTAAAGCATATTTAAACAGTTTGTCTAAATAATATTCACATATGCAGTTATAGCATGAAAGACTATTTAAACCTTAAACATCTTACATAACATTTACCTTTTATCTCACAATTCTGACTTTTTTTTCGCAAATACAAGTTTATATCTTACAATATATAAATTAGTGGTGGGCCGTTATCGGCGTTAACGTGCTGGGTTAAAGTGAGACTCTTATCGGGCGATAAAAAATATCGCCATTAATCTATTCTCAAAGTTGGGTTGGGAGCTGGGTCTATACTACACAAGCTATGATACTTTCACCTTGACATTTTAGCGCGGATGTATACCTAGCCGAATTGCACTGTAGGGGGCGAGAACGAACCTGTGTGTATGCCTACTGTGAAATTACCACATCAAACGTGACGTGCTAACATGGATGCTAACGGGTTTGCTTCAGGGCAGGGGCTTTGCTAGACCCTTTTTACTGGGGCACGTGCAACTGAATTGACGCATCTAAATTGACGCTTCTACCCGTGCACGTCTGTGTATTTAACTGCAACGCGCACGTCACGCAGCCTTTTACGCAGAATTACATGCAGTGTAGGAATAGTTGGTTACACAAGTTTGTATAGTTAATTGTGTTGTAAATGCAATTGTCAAGCAGTTTGTGATGCATTTTGGAAACAGGAGATGAGCCCCTGGTCTAATGCGCCACTTGGCTTGAGAAACCCGTTCTCAAAGACTTTTTTTTTAGTCATTATTTGCACACATATTCTGAATGCCTTCGGCAGAATTCAAATTAGCCATTTTAATTTAGATTAATATAGATTAATTCCAAGATTACAGTGAGATTCATCTAGATTAAAGAAATTAATCTATGCCCACCACTAATATAAATATATATATATTATATCTCAAATTTTGGACTTATAACTGGATTTATCTCAACAATAGCAAGTTTGTCCATTCTGAGGGATAACAATAGAGAATGTACAAATTAATGACATGACGAGTTGATCAGGCAAGAATAAAGTCAGAATTTTGAAATATAACCTCAAAGTTATTCTTTTATTCCATGGCTTTCATAGACCGCTACTTGAAAACTGTCATTTTCTGCCAGATAGGCTCTGTCAACAAAAATGTCATCACTGTTTGTAAACACCGAATTGGTCTATTCTGAAGAATGCTGACTTTAACTCATTTTATTTTTTGGTGTGTTCAAGAGAGAATGTAAGAGTTATGTGGGTCTGGAATGGCATAAAATTAAATAATGACAAAATGGGTGAATTATGGCTTTAAATTGTCCACTTTCAGTGCATGATATGATTGCTATTTGATAAAGTTGGGGGGAAAATTTTGATTTCTCGATTTTAAACGATTCTCATTTTTACCAAACGATATCGGTTCTTAAATCAGAAGAATCATTAATCTAGCCTGTTTTCAGTTAATGAGTGGAACATTAGGGCACCTCCCATCCAATAAAGTAAGCTTTGTGTTTTGTTTAGTTTTGATATATAAAGTCTCACATTTCAAATTCTGTCCATTTTATTACAGTATTCAAACAATAAATGCCATTTTGGCGCTGTTTAATGTGTAGTGACAGATTGCTGTAGCAGCGTTGCCAAGTCCGTGGTTTTACCGCAGAAATGGGATACTTTAGTACTGCTGCCGCGGCGGTTGTTTTTCATGCCCGCGGGTTGAAACTACCCAAATAACGTGATGTTTATCCCCTCGAATGCGAATTTTACCAGCGGAACCGAGCAAAAACCGTGTATTTTACCCCTCCCGAAGGACCCTTCTCGAAATGCAATTGGGCGGGTTTTGTTGTGAAAACCTGGCAACCCTGAGTGTAGCGCCTCCGTTCAAGAGAAGTAGAAGCGCGAATTGGTCGTGAGTTTATCATCTCAGTTTTAATACCAGCTACAAAATGAAATAAACACCAAAAGGTATGTTAAAAGAAAGATTACAACTTACCGAAATCCATATCCTCTCTCATGTTATCGCCCAATTAGTGTTTCAACCAGGAAAATATGTCAATATAATAGCTTGTAAACAATACGTGACGTAACGTCACATTTGCCTTAGAAAAAAAAAAACATAATGGCCGTAAACTCATAATTCAGCTAGAAAAATTAACTCTAGAGAGGAGCATTTTGCTAATTATATATGTTTATACTGTTTTTCAGTGTTTAATTTATGTTTGAATAAATCCTTCAGGTTTTTATGACAGCCACCATGTTTATATTTCAAAAAACGAATTAGAGTATAAATATAATTATGTAATTGTAACTTCATGATTATATAAAAAAATAATTGAGTGTAATTCAAGCATTTGTGTACAAATCAGTTAAATTAATCTTCAAATTGTAGTAATGTTAGTAAAATAATTGTATATTTTACAGCATTAGGCATTTTTTTTTCCTTGAGAAAATTTGGCACGCACTGTACCTGATACATATCCAAAATAATCAATATTGAATTGAATAGAATCGGAAATCGAATTGAATCACAAGCTTTTGAATCAGAATTGATTTGTAAAACCTAATTCAAAACCCAGCCCCATTATACAGAAAACCTGCTTCATTATGTGATAAAATACTGTATTGTGCATACTATATATTCTCTAATATGTATAACAAATGTTTTTTTGCTGCTTGTTTGTAAAATGTTTACTGAATGCATTTATGTTGGGTCTACATTAATACTTTTTGTTGACTGGACTGGATGCTTTGCACAGAACTAGATATATTAAGGTGCAACTGTTCAAACAGATCAAACATTAATCACTTCAAACATCACATCAAATTTTATTGGGCTTTACTCAATTCACTACATACAGTATCTGATATGAGTTTACAGTATGTAACTGGTGTTTTTATTGCAGTCAAATGTCTAGAAACTCCATGCAAGTTACCACATTGTGGGAACGGCAGACGTGTTGCCTGATTACAGCCTTGATAAACTTCCCCAGTTCTCCAGGAGTTATTCATTAACGCTTAGTGAATGCAAACTAGGCTGTTGCGGACACCATAACATTCAATGTGTAGTTATTAAACCACAGTCTATGAGCCCTGTGGTGGCAGATTCACTGAGATCAAATCACATTACACAAGTAACATCCATTGTTTAATCAAACATATCAGAATAGCTTTCAGCTATTTGGAAAACCTTCTAAATTGCTAATTGCCTGTAAATAGTCACAGATTGTATGCTCGCTGGACTGCATCGAGGTTTTGTGTTTGTTTGGAAATAAATACTGCGACTGGCAGGGCTCATATCGCTCACCTGCTCGAGCCAGTGCATGGTGTTGATTAACTAACCTGGGAAGCCTCAGGGGGACTGTAGTACCCCGCTGTAGGGTGACCAGGCTGTCAGAAGCCACAGCTTACTCTCTCAATGGGACATCAGGAAGAGTGCCCATGAGACAGCCTCTGGGCAAAATGAGAAACCGGTGATTGGTGATTCACTCTACTGGAGAGAAAGAGAGACTTTATTCAGTTAGGAGTTAGACTGTGTGGCCATCCATGGCTGGTGAGTAGAGGATTATTGGAAACTGTTGTTTAAACTATACTTGAGACCTTTTTACACAGATATGTTATTACATGATAGTGGATCTTCAAGACAAACAGACAACATTGTTTGTTTTACCAGGCTGCAAATATTTGATCATCTCACATGTTATTATATACTATGTATGTTACTGTAGATGCACCAAAGCTTTACTTTACCAGACATGAGGGTTTAGTGCTGTCATAGCGACATGTATTTTGTGCGTGCTAATGTGATGCTATTAGACACTGCTCAGCAGATGGTTGACCCCTGTACTACACCAATAATCTTCATGTGCAATTGAACAATTATTGACCAGTAAGGCAAAGTGCCCTTAGAATGTGCAATTATGAGAGTATGCCGTTAAAGACGCTTAAATGCATACGAGTTTTCACTTTTAGCTCACAGATACCAGTAGTTACCATCTGAGAAACCACTTTGCATGTCAAAAACTCGATTAAAGAGACAGTTCACCCAAAAATAAAAATTCCGTCATTGTTTGAACACGAAAAGATGGTATTTTAACGAATGGATCTATCCTACAATGAATCTAAAAGGGGTCCAAAACAACATCAATATCATCCACTGACCTCTGTATGAACAAAAAAATGTTGAGATCCTTCTTTTCGCACTGAGGACAACTGAGGGACTCATATGCAACTATTACAGAAGGTTCAGATGCTCGCTGATGCTCCAAAATGAAAAACTTTGAACAGAATGAAGATGTGTACATTTTTACTTATTTTGCTTGAATATCATTTCTTTAAATTCATGATCTTTAAATTCCAAAAGTTTTCACCCCCAGCTCTTAATGCATTTTCCCCCCTCTGAAACATCAGTAAGCATTTGAACCTTCTGTAATAGTTGCATATGAGTCCCTCAGTTGTCCTCAGTGTGAAAAGATGGATCTTAAAATCATACAGTCATTGTATGGCTTCAAATACACAAAAATGCTGAAAAGCCAAAGAATTTGTGGGACCTTAAGGATTTTTCTGAAGAAGCAGTTTAACTGTTTAAAACAAACAAAGGACTCATGAACAACTATCACTAAACAAAACAAACAACAACAACAACAAAAACAGCTGTGGATCATTCAGGTAGCAACACAGTGTTAAGAATCAAGCATATGTAAACTTTTGAATGGGGTCATTTTTATACATTTAAGTAATATTTCCTCTTGTGGACTATATGGAAATGTCTTTTATGTGAAATATCTTATTCAGGTCAGTACTTAATAAAAAATAACATGCATTTTGTATGATCCCTCTTATTTTGGTAAAATAATTAATTAATTGACTAAATGGCGTAAGCACAGTCTTAAATAGATATTATTATATAATATATAATATTGAAGAGTTTACTTTTAATTATGAGCTGTATTAAATGAACTACAATACCTGTTAGGAAGTTCTGGTTCACTCGCACTTTATTCCTCCCGGTGGCTGCAGTAAATCCCCTACAGTAAAGGAGAAAACAGGTTGTTTCTTGAGCAGCAAAAACACAATGTGCTCCACCTCTTGCATGCAGGTCTCCACTAATGTGTGTTGACACAAGACACTTGACACGTCTGTTTAAAAGGCATGAGAGAAAGAGACTGTCCAATGGTGTCACACAGCAGGTTTAGTTAATGCAAAGCCATGTTCTGTGTTGTATGAAACACTGGGTGAGAGGGGAGGGTGACTAGCCGCTGAGTTTATTTTGTGTCTGTGCCATTAGATCCACTTGTAGCACTGGCTTGTGGACTGTCTGCAGCATTTCTCCTCCTGCTGCTGTTTGGCCTATCAGTGTATCTGCTGTGGAGGAAGAGACAAACTCGAACGCTCTACAGGGGACTGATACCTACCACCCCCACAATCCCACGATGCACCACTCCAGTGCTTCAGACATCACAGAGCAGCAGCTATGGGTAAATAACAGTTGCTGCTTGTCTAGAAATGGCAATAATACAAGATGTATACAGTATTGTTGCAATGTAAGGTGAACCAAATTGAAAAAATGTAATCCAAATAAATTGAAATGTATCTACACAACCTTATCTTTAATCTTTAACAGCTCAGGTGGTGTTCCTTTCTTTGTGCCTCCTCGATTCAAGACAATACCCCAACTAAACGAGGGGAAAGAGGAAAGAGAGTCTGCTGAGGAATGGGAACTCCATCCAGATCTGCACATCCAGCGAGGCTCTCTAACAGTAGGGAGTATGTCAGGACAGGAATAAAGGCAATAGACATCAGAAATTATGATACAAAGAGAATGTTTTGACTGTGTTTCTCGTGTGGTTCTTGAGGTTGGTTCCCTCTGGGCAGCATAAGACCAGACCTGTACCAGCTCCCAGAGGAGCCCAGCGAATGGGCCCTTCCCAATGGCTCAGCTGTTCGTTTGTGGTTCGCTCTGTGGTACCAGCAGGAGAGAGAGCAGCTGGTGGTTTCTCTGCTTCGTGCTGCTAACCTGCCCGTTCAGTGCCAGGGTAATGTCACACTGGTAAAACTGCAGCTGTTGCCATCTGATGATCGACGACACCGTCAAGCCAAAGCAAGGCGGAAGGGTCGTCATCCACAGTTTAACGACACCTTTGTGTTTCAGGTAGAAAGTCTCTCTTGATAAACATTGGCAGTCTAAGTCTCTATGTATGTGGGTAGATCATCAGTCTTCCTCATTATATGGAGATTCAAGTGCTTTGAACTAATGTTTCATGATTTGTTTGTGAATTCATTTTCAAAAACATTTTTGTTCTAAATAATGGAGAAACTTCTTGAAAGTAGAGAAGACATTTCATAGTTGATGTCTCCATCTACTGGCCATTGCAAGCAGGTTTCCTGAATCATTCCTCTAAGCACTTAGAGAAATATTCTGGGTTCAGTAGAAGTTCATTACACCATTTTTAAAAGTTTGGGGTCAGTAATAACACTGGTGCTCAAGTTTTTTTTTTTGGTGAAATATGTAATACATTATTTATTTATAAATTCTTTGATGCATAGAAAGTTCAAAAGAACAACATTTATTTGTAATAAAATTGTTTTGTAACATTATAAATGCCTTCACTGTCAGTTAAAGCATTAGTTCACTTGCAGAATAAAAAATTCCTGATAATTTACTTTCCCCCAAGTCATCCAAGACGTTAATGTCTTTCTTTCTTTAGTCCAAAAAAAAGTTTTTGAGAAAAACATTCCAGGATTTTTCTCCATATATTGGACTTCACTGGTGGCCAACAGGTTGATGGTCCAAGGTTTCAATGCAGCTTCAAATGGCTCTACACAATCCCAGACATTTGAATAATGGTCATATCTGGTGAAACGATGAAATGATTCCTATAAAAATAAACATTTATATACTTTTTAACCACAAATCCTTGTCTTGCACTAGCTCAACCTCACACATTATGTAATTAAGTTGGAAAGGTCACGTGTGATGTTGGTTTAAAGTACCGATGCAGTGTTTACAAAGTGAACTTGCAAAAAATCTCAAACGCCCTTTACAAAAAATTGTAAAACAATGATGGTGGACAATTTTGAAGTTGGAGGAGAAAATGTGATGAAGTTTTTCGCCCTACCCTGCCTTTTTGAACCGAAGTACACAGACGATTAACTAACCACGTGTGACCTTTCTGACGTGAATATGCAATGCATGAAGTCTTAGCTAATGCATGAGCTAGTGCAAGACGAGCATTTGTGGTTAAAAAGTATATAATTTGTTTCGTTTCGCTAGATGAGACCGTTATTCCTCTGCTGGGATTGTGTAGAGCCCTTTGAAGCTGCAATTTGGACCTTCAGCCTGTTGATCCCCATTGAAGTCCACTATATGGAGAAAAGTCCTGGAATGTTTTCCTCAAAAACCTTAATTTCTTTTCAACTGAACAAAGACAGACATGCACATCCTGGATGGCATGGGGGTGAGTAAATTATCAGAAACATTTAATTCTGGAAGCGAACTAATTCTTTAATCACTTTAGTGCATCCTTGCTAAGTATTAATTTCTTTAAAAAAAACAACAACAAAAAAACACTTGACCCCAAACTTTTAAACGCTACAATGACAATAAAGCCTATAACCTGATTCCTATGCCTTCTATCAGGTATCTAACATCTGTGTTGACCAGTGCTCTTTGAACATGAACATGTACACTGTGGACCATCAAAAGAAGCATCGTCTTGTAGGTCAAGTCCTGATTCCCCTCAGACATTCTGAACTGAAGGAGACAGCAGGCAAAGTGCAGTGGAGGGATCTTGACAATGAAAGTGATCAAGTATGGCATTATATTATTAAAGGATTAGTTCACTTCCAGAATCAAAATATAATTACATATAATTTACTCACCCCATTGTCATCCAAGATGTTCATGTCTTTCTTTCTTTAGCCGTGAAGAAATTATGTTTTTTGATGAAAACATTTCAGGAATTTTATCCATATAATTGACTTCTATGGTGGCCCGCGAGTTTGAACTTCCAAAATGCAGATTAAATGCAGCTTTGAAAGACTTTAAACAATCCCAGCCGAGAAAGAAAGGTCTTATCTAAAAATTACAATGTATACTCTTTTTAACCACAAATGCTTGTCTTGTCTTGCTGCACTCAGACAGTTAGGGTATGTCGAAAAAACTCATCTCATTTTCTCCTCTAACTTCAAAATTGTCCTATATTGCTGTTTTACCTTTTTTGTAAAGGCCATTTCACCTTCTTTGCACATTCACTTCTGAACTTCTGCAGCGATATAGGACAATTTTGAAGTTGGAGGAGAAACTGAGACAAAACGAGCATTTGAGGTTAAGATGTGTATAAATTGTAATTTTTTTAAACTAATTGTTTCGCTAGATAAGACCTATCTTCCTTGGGTGGGGTCGTTAGAGCCCTTTGAAGCTGCATTTAAACTGCATTTTGGAAGTTCAAACTCGGGGGCACCATTGCAGTCCACTATATGGAGAAAATTTGTTTTCCTCAAAAAACATTATTTCTTTACAACTGAAGAAAGAAAGACATGAACATCTTGGATGACAAGGGGTGTGTAAATTATCTGTAAATTTTTGTTCTGGAAGTGAACTACTCCTTTAAAGACATTAAAATTCTGTCATAATTTACTAACCTCATGTCTTTCCAAACCTGAATAGCTTACTTTTCTCTGTGAAACAGAAAATAAGTGTGCTTTTCACTGCTGTTGTAGCTGCTTTCAAAAAACGGTGACATCCAGGTGTCTCTGAACTACAATCAATCCCTACATCGGCTCACTGTGGTTCTTCTACGAGCAAGAGGTTTGCAGTGTTGCAGTGATGCAGGTGAGACCCAAAGCAATGAAGAATACAATACAGTGACAAGCAGTCTTTGTGTAACTTAATGTAAAATGGATGGTACAGGTGTGTGCGCCCAGGTTTCTCTGAAGATACATACTCAGGTGGTGAGGAACAAGTGGACCACTGTAGCAAAAGGGAATAATCCATCGTTTAATGAAAGGCTTACCTTCAGACTCCTCCCCATGCAGCTGGACACAGCCTGTCTTACTCTACAGCTCCAGCAGCCCAGCACAGAGGAACCCGGTAACTGTCAATCAATTATTTCCAGGGCGATAGGGCACCATCATCCTGCTATTATTAATAGATGTTATAATATTCAGGTAGAAATGCTTAAAAAATAGAATAATGCTGTTTAAAGGGATTGCTCACCCAAAAATGAATATTCTATCATTAATTACTCACCTTAATGTTGTTCCAAACCCGTAAGACCTTCGTTTGACTTTGGAACAAAAATGAAGATCTTTTTATGAAATCCGAGAGCTCTCTGACCCTCCATAGACAGCAAGAGTCCTAACACGTTCAAGGTCCATAAAGGTACCAAGAACATTAACAAAATAGTCCATGTGACTTTTTGTTGCACAAAAAAAATAAAAAACAGCTTTATTCAACAATTCCTCTCCTCCACGTCACTAAAGCACCATTTTGAAGAGTACCAAAATGCACAAAGTTCTTTCAGGTTTGTAATGTCATGTGGGTGAGTAATTAATGACAGAATTTTAATTTTTGGGTATACTATCTCTTTAATTCACCAGTGGTCTCAAAAATATATCTGTGTATCTGTACTCAGCCAATATGTTTTGTCTTGACTGGCAGCGTCATTGGGCATTGTGGTCATTGGGCCGTTCATGTATGCGAGGGGCAGAGAGCTGGAACACTGGAACGACATGGTCAGCAAACCACAGGAGCTGGTCAGGCAATGGCACCCGCTGGGATCCGCTGACACAGTACAGGGCCCTCAATGAACAACATGCAACAAACTCAATGCCACCTCTCTCCTCTCTTTGAAAACAATGGTAGCCTTTTTCTTATCTTCGGGGGGTGTTCTTTTTTGAGTACAAGACTGATGTTAGAAAATCAAATGGAATTAAACAAAGTTTAAAGAAATGGTTTATTGATAGCATGAATTGGTGAATGAGCTTTGCGTTTATTTACATCATTTTAAATCACAGTTTGCTCCTCAAAGTCCCAATAGGACAATTGTGACCCTGGACTACAAAACCAGAAGAGTACATTTTTTGAAATTTCAATGAATAATAAGCTTTCCATTGATGTGTGGTTTGTTAGGATAGGACAATATTTGGCCGAGACACAACTATTTGAAAATATTGAATCTGAGGGTGCAAAAAATCCAAATATTGAGAAAATTGCCTTTAAAGTTGTCCAAATGAATGCATATTACTAATCAAAAAGTTTTGATATATTTATGTTAGGAATTTTACAAAATATCTTCATGGAACATGATCTTTACTTAATATCCTAATGATTTTTGCCATAATAGAAAATGTATCATTTTGACCCATAAAAAGTATTGTTGGCTCTTGCTACAAATATACCCATGCTACTTATGACTGGCTTTGTGGTCCAGGGTGTGACTTGATCTAGGAGGTAAAAATACAGTCCAGTTGTACCCCAGGGGTCTCACACAGTTTTAACACAAAGTGATTAATGGATAAGGGTCATTTGGATTCAGATTGATTTGCATCCATCCATCTATTCATCAATCCTCGTTTCATTTGTAGGGTCACAGTAATTGTTACTGAATCATTCAGACCAATTTGTGAATTGGCTGGATCGATTCATTGAAAATAATGATTCACTCACAAATACTACCATTCAAAAAATTGGGATCAGTAATTTTAAAATAAATGAAATAAGCATTAAATTGATCAAAACTCACAGTAAAAATATTTATAATGTTACAAAACAGTCTATTTTAAATAATTGCTGTTCTTTTAAACTTTCTATTTATCAAATAATCCTGAAAAAAAATCACACAGCAATTTCCACAACAACAATATTAAGAAGCATTGATGTAAACATTGATGATAATGAGAAATGTTTCCTGACATCAAATCAGCGTATTATAATCATTTCTGAAGGATCATGTGACACTGAAAACTGGAGTAATGATGCTGAAAATTCAGCTTTGTCATCAAAGGAATACATTATTTTTGTATATATTAAATTAGAAACATTTATTTTAAATTGTAATAATATTTCAGAATATTACTGTATTTTGATCAAACATATGCATCATTGGTGAGCATAAGAGAAAATTTTAAAATAATAAAAATCTTAACAACCCCAAACTTTAGAAAGGTAGTGAGGAAAACTACACAAAAGCGCAATATTAATATTCCCATAAAGTGCCCATAAAGTGCCAAATACCATTTTGAATGAAATGATTCATCTAAATTAGTTCCCCCAAAAATTAAAATTCTGTAATTAATTACTCACCCTCATGTCATTCCAAACTCGTAAGACTGTTCATCGTCCTTACTATGTTTCTGTGCCTTGACCTTGGTGGGACCCTTGCTCTCTCGGATTTCATCAAAAATATCTTAGTTTGTATTCCAAAGATGAACGAAGGTTTTACGGGTTTGGAACAGCATGAGGGTGAGTACTTAATGACAGAATTTAAATTTTTGGGTGAACTAACCTTTTAAGTGTAATACTGCTCTAATTTGGTTCATTAGGCAAGTCTGCTTTCATCTGGACTGTGTTTGGACCCAAAGACTGTAAACAAAAGTCACGATTCTCATCTGTTAATCTATTTCCCTTGGTGCGTTTTGCAACATGGTTGCATATTGCGACCTGGGTGCATGTAGCTGCTCTGAACCCTGAAGACTGGGTGTGGATAATCCACTACTGTAAGGCCTCTTATGGACTAATCACAGAGTTCCGAAAGGCTAGCGGATTGCAGCTCGGCGTCCATCTGTTCTCATGTTTTATGTACAGCCAGCGTATATCTGTAGGACTTAAACTGCCTGAACATAACATGTCTTGTGACCTGGCTTATAATTATCGCTCTCGATTAGTATCCTTGCATTCAGACGTGACGTCTGAGCAATAGGAAAACAAGAGCAATTATATTCTATGTCTGTGCTTTCAGATCCATTCTTTGTTATAAATGGCTGAAATGAGCTCCTTAAATGTCAGGATGTGGTTTACACCAGATCACCAGTTTAGGCCACTTCAAATGTTCATTAATATTGTGAGTCCAAAAGCCTCACAAGAGGGTATGAAGCATTGCTGCCCTCAGATTCCTGTTTTTCGGTATGTTCTTCACTGAGCATTTGATAACTTTATACAATTTAGGGCAGCTGCCTAGGTGGCCAAAGTTCTGTAAGCGGTGTCCAGTCTGGTGGCTGTTTTTTGCACCCCAAAGCATGGTGGAGCATCTTGGGAGCACTTCTACTGCTACAGAGTACTGGCCGTTAGTCCACTGTTTCAGCCTAACCACCGTCACAGCCGAAGAGAAGCCGAAAGAGTAACGTGAGGTGCCACGGAAAACTCGCTCTCCCTCCCCAAAGTACGCCCCTTCCTCCCAGGAGAGCACGGAGCCGTCTTCTTCACCCATGTTGGCCAGGTTACAAAGGGCCAGAAGGCAAGAGCTCAGCAGTGCTTCGTTTTCTCTATGTTGTAGAAGAACCAGCACCAGTCGTGGGACAGCTCCGAGCCTCAGGAAACGCTCTTGCTGCAAGTCTGGAAAGAAAATAGCCACTTTTACATCCCAAACTTGAGATACAGATTGCTAGACTCTACTTAGCTTCCTATTTTTCCTGAAAATATCATGTGAATTCTGCCTGTTCCAGCGAAATCACAACACAAATGCAAATAAAGTACTTGCCAGTGACAAATGGATGCATTTTCAAAAGCTTTCAAAATTGTAACTATTTAAAAATTTTAACAATTTTTTAACTACATATCTCAGCCACATCTTCTCAGATTCAGGTTAAAGGCTGCCTTGAATACTAATCAGTTCAGATCAGTTGGAGGTTGACTAAAGTATGACTTATGTCTCTCACATCAGTGCCACCTTTTAAGATCTGTGGTTAGAAGAACAGGGCTAAAGTTCAAGTTCACTCACTGCTGTCATAGCAAATCCTGGCGATGGCCTGGCTAACATGAAGGAGAAGGTCCTGGTCTTGGCTTAGCAGTAAGGTCACAAGGGCAGACACAATGCCTGTCTCAAAGCATTGCTCTCGCACAGGAGCTAAAGAAAGGTGGAATTATTGAATAATCACTAGTCAGTCAGTGCTCTACGACAATGAGTATTAAGTTAGATGTCAAGGTACTTGATTTATAACTAAAAGCTCCTATTATTTGCAAAATTTGTTCCACCAGCAACCTAAGGTTAAGGTTTAGATGAGGTCTTTTTTATGCATCATATCTTAAGTTCAACCTTTCGGTTACAGCCCAGCCCATATTTTAACTGACACTAACAAACATATGAAGGCGTTTTTACAACAGTGTTTAAGTGCTACGTTATTTATTTATTTATTTTATATATCTAAAATTACAAGATTAAAGCCGTAATAAAGTCGAGATTATGAGAATAAATTAAAATATATTAAGAGAATAAAGTGTAAATATTTCGAGAATAAAATTTGAAAGTACGAGAATAAAGTTAAAATATTTAGAGAATGAAGTCTAAATATTTCAATAATTCCAATAAAGTCAAAATTATGAGAATCAAGTCAAAACATTTGGAGAATAAAGTCAAAATATTTGGAGAATACAGTCAAAAATACGAGAGTTCATTTGTAGCAACTGTGAGATTAAAGTTATAATGTTTTAAGAGTATATTCTAGCCTTTTGCACATGTAAATCACCTGGATTGGGAGCACTGGGAGATATTCAAAAGTCTCAGCTTTTAAAATCTGTCAGTTTTATAGTGAAATACACAATATGTCTTGTGTCAATGTGTTTTTCACGCTCTTTAATGTGGCGGGACAGGCCACTGTATTCGTCTCAGTTTAAGCAGCATGTGAATCAGTCATATTTCCAATTACAGTGAGACATTCGTTTCATTAAATTAGTCTGTACAGTTTATTTCATTCCTTCTTATGTTACTTCAGTTTATATTGTGCTATGAATTTGAAATAAAGAGGGAAAACACATTTATCATTTGTATTTCGTAATAAAACTGACAGAATAAAACTGACAACCTTTGCAACATTTTATTGTCGTTTTTAATTATATACATGAGAGGACTTAAAGATTGGACATCACACACGTTTTTGCGGAGTAGGTGGTGGAATTTTCATGAAGAAAACTGTATAATTTAATGAAACGAATGTCTCATTGTAATCAAAAATACGACTGATTCACATTAACACAGCAATCTGTCCCACCACATTAAAGAGCGTGACAACACATTATTACAAGACACGCTGTTTGTATTTTGCTATAAAACTGACAGATTTTGAAAGCAGGGACTTTGTTTAATATTAAAAGTACCAAAAGCGTCGGCGCCGATAGCCTTGTGGGCAGTGCGTCGACATATAGCGCCGTTGCGCTCCGGGCGTCCCGTGTTCGAATCCCGGCTCGAGGACCCTTCCCGATCCCGCCCCCCATCCCTCTCCCTCCACATTTCCTGTCAATTCTGATCTATCCTATCATAATAAAGGCAAAAACACCAAAAAATAAATCTTAAAAAAAAAAAAAGTACCAAAAGCACAAAGCTTACAGTATTGCTATTATTGGGTGGCTGGCGAACTACAAATAGGCCTAATGAATGCAATCGAAGATGTGAAATATTATTTCCAAGCACACTGTCTCTGCGAGCATAGCACGTGGTATGACTTCTGCTAATAATCTCACATATATTCAAATAAATTCTGGTGGCCTGGCAACTTCTCCCGGTGCTCCCAATCCAGGCCATTTAGATGTGCAGGCTATACTCTCAAAATATTATTCAAAATATTATATATCTTTAATTGGTACAATGTAATTCTTGTAATTTTAACTTCATTTAGATTTTATTCTCATAAGATTTCGACTTTATTCTCAAAATTTCAACTTTATTCTCAAAACATTTCGACTTTATTCTAGAAACATTTAGACTTTATTCTCTAAAAATTTAGACTTTTTTCTCTAAACATTTAGACTTTATTCTCTAAACATTTTGTCTTTATTCTCGTAATAAAATTTTTATTCTCAAAACATTTTGTCTTTATTCTCGTAACTTAAATTTTATTCTCAAAACATATTGACTTTATTCTCGTAACATTTCGACTTTATTCTCAAAATTTCAACTTTATTCTCAAAACATTTCGACTTTATTCTAGAAACATTTTGACTTCTTTCTCAAAATTTCTACTTTATTCTTGAAACATTTCGACTTTATTCTCGAAACCTTTAGACTTTATTCTCAAAACATTTAGACTTTATTCTAGAAACATTTTGTCAATATTCTCGTAATTTAAATTTTATTCTCAAAACATATTGACTTTATTTTCGTAACATTTTGACTTTATTCTCGAAATTTCAACTTTATTCTCAAATCATTTCGACTTTATTCTAGAAACATTTCGACTTTATTCTCGAAATTTCGACCTTATTCTTGAAACATTTCTGTCACGCGGGTGTGCAGGACGAGACGAGACGATAGACGAGATTAACAATCAACAGTAAATTTAATAGAATTCTCCAAGATGAACAAGGCAGGAACAGGCAGGAACACAGAGGGCTTTCACACACATCCAGATAACGTTAAAGACCGACAAAAGACTAAACTCAAAGACAGACTTATAAAGGGTAACTCATTATCAAACACAGGTGACACAGATGACTAATAATTACAAGGACAGGTGCAACAGATGACGGTGACGAGGGCTAAACCAAATGACAACAGAATGGCAGGGGAAGACAATGGGTGAAACCAATGACAGACAGGGTTGTGACATCACGCCCCCCTCCGGAAAGGCGCGTCCTCGCGCCGTGGAAAAAACGAGAGGGGCGGAAAAACAGAGTACATAAGGGAGGAGGCTTGGGCGGAGGACGGTACCCCTGGAGGGGGACAACAAACAAAGTCCTGAGAGTCCAGGGGGGCGACGAAGGTGGGAGGAGCCAGGGAGGAAACAGGAGGGACCTGAAGCAGGAGGAACTGACCCAGACCACAGCCATGATGACGGCCCACTGTGGAGCCGACGGAGGGAGGAACCATGGTGGAGGAAGGTGTGCCGACTCCATGGGGCCGACCGACAGAGGCGGAGCAGATGGCGGAGGAGCCCGAGGCGGAGACGGAGAGCCGATGATCCGGGGTGACGCCGAGGATCCGGAGGGCCAAGGTGGAACAGGCTCTGGCGCCCGAGGCGGAGGCGGAGTCCCGGAGATCCGCGGCGGAGCCGGAGCGACAGAGGATGGAGGCTGTGCCCGCAGGAAGGAGGAGTCCCAAGGAGCCGGTGGGACGGCGCGACGAGGCACAGCCGGAGGAGCAGAGTCCTGAGGAGCCGATGGGGTGACGACTGACCAGGGCGGAGCCGGAAAGACGATGGAGCCCGGTGGAGCTGGTGGATCGACGGGCGACGGTGGAGAGGAGGGCGTCGAGAGCCGTGGTGGAACCGCGGGGTCGAAGGGCCGAGGCGGAGTCCAGGACTCGGAGGCTGGAGGCGGAGCTGAGGAATCCTCCAGCCGAGACGCCGATGGAAGCTGGCAGTCCCGCGGCGAGCCCACTGCACAGGTGGATGACTGAGGGTGAGCAGGGGGACTGACAGGTGATAGCGGAGATTCAGGATGGCTGGACGGGACCAGCGGAGACTCAGGATGGCTGGACGGGACCAGCGGAGACTCAGGCATAGGCAGAAGAGGGCGGGTGGGTGGGAAGTTCAGGCAGGCCAGTGGTTCTGTGGAAAAGTCTATTAAGTCCCCAGAGTGTTGCTCATTCTCACCCCCAGTGGTGGTGCAGTGGGCAGGGCTCTCTGTAGCCCTCTCTTGCTCCACGTCACACTCCACCGTCGCGGATGTAGCAGTCGGCTCTCGCACCTGGTCCGATGGGTCCGGCTCTGGCTCTGTCGCTCTCGGCTCGGGCTCTCCATCGTCGGTGGGCTCGGGCTGCAACTCCGCTTGTCGGGGTGATGTTGGGCTGGGTTCTGGGTCTGGAGTGGGGCTGGTGTCATCCTTCGCGGTCAACGAAGCTCTGCTGGACACCAGCACCCACTCGATGTAGTCGGCGAGGCTCTCTCGAGGACCCTCCCCGGACAGCTGCCTCTGGATGTTATCATTAAGTCCCACGCGGTAGAACGTGCATAGGCAACTGTCCGGGTAGTGCGTAAACGGGGCGAGGAATATAAAGTCTCTGGTGTGGTCCTCGAGAGAGCGGTTCCCCTGCTTCAGGAGGAGGATGAGGACGGCGGGATCATTCATGACGGGGGAAAAAAAATAAACTAAACACTGATACAAAAAAAACGGAAAATAAACGCAGGGGAAGACGCCGTGAATTTTTTTTTTGGTCGGTCTTTCTGTCACGCGGGTGTGCAGGACGAGACGAGACGATAGACGAGATTAACAATCAACAGTAAATTTAATAGAATTCTCCAAGATGAACAAGGCAGGAACAGGCAGGAACACAGAGGGCTTTCACACACATCCAGATAACGTTAAAGACCGACAAAAGACTAAACTCAAAGACAGACTTATAAAGGGTAACTCATTATCAAACACAGGTGACACAGATGACTAATAATTACAAGGACAGGTGCAACAGATGACGGTGACGAGGGCTAAACCAAATGACAACAGAATGGCAGGGGAAGACAATGGGTGAAACCAATGACAGACAGGGTTGTGACAATTTCGACTTTATTCTCGAAACATTTTGTCAATATTCTCGTAATTTAAATTTTATTCTCAAAACATATTGACTTTATTTTCGTAACATTTTGACTTTATTCTCGAAATTTCAACTTTATTCTCAAAACATTTAGACTTTATTCTAGAAACATTTCGACTTTATTCTCGAAATTTCTACCTTATTCTTGAAAACATTTTGACTTTATTCTCAAAATTTCAACTCTATTCTCAAAACATTTCGACTTCATTCTAGAAAAATTTCGACTTCTTTCTTGAAACATTTCGACTTTATTCTCCAAACATTTTGTCAATATTCTCGTAATTAAAATTTTATTCTCAAAACATATTGCCTTTATTTCCGTAACATTTTGACTTTATTCTCGAAATTTCAACTTTATTCTCAAAACATTTCGACTTTACTCTAGAAACATTTCAAGTTTATTCTCAAAATTTCTACCTTATTCTTGAAAACATTTCGACTTTATTCTTGAAACATTAAAACTTTATTCTCAAAACATTTAGACTTTATTTTTAAAATTTCTACTTTATTCTCTAAACATTTTGTCTTTATTCTCGTAATTTAAATTTTATTCTCAAAACATATTGACTTTATTCTCGAAACATTTAGACTTTATTCTCGAAACATTTTGTCTTTATTCTCGTAATTTAAATTTTATTCTCAAAACATATTGACTTTATTCTTGAAATATTTAGACTTTATTTTTGAAATTTCGATTTTATTCTCAAAACATTTTGACTTTATTCTAGAAACATTTTTCTCACGATTTTTTTTTTTTTTTTTTTTTTACATGAACGCTGTCATACAAGCACATGCATATTTGTACATAAAACATTTGTTCTTACCATCTCTAGCCAGTTCAGCTACCAGTCTGGCCGCGTAAGTAGTGAGTGTGCTTTTTCTTCTTAAAATCTGAGCCAGAACAGGTAGAATCCCACTTTCTACAACCTGCTCAGATATGCCTTTCTCTAGGACAGGAAAAACACATTACACAAAGATTGGGCTCAGTAAAATGTCTTATGCTCTTCAAGTCTGCATTTATTTGATCAAAAATACAGTAAAACAGTAATACTGTGAAACATTAACATATTTCTGTAATAGCAAAGCTGAATTTTCAGCACATTATCTTCTCAATATGCATTTAGTCCATTTAAAATATATTTGTTTTTGTAAAATGACAAATTTGATATCTTTACTGTCTTTTTTGATCAGTTTAATGTGTCCTTGGTGAATAAAAGTATTAATTCTAATTGTATTACCCAAAACAATGTGTATATATATATATATATATATATATATATATATATATATATATATGTATAACCGAACCATCCCTCTGAAAGTAATACAAATTGGATAAATAGTGTACAACATGCTAGACCATTCTTATCCCGTTTTCCTTAGTGAACATACGCACAGATTAACAAATGATGTTTCCACAAACTACCGAGTCGCTCACAGCTGGCCACCTGGTTGCTTGTGTACAAAGGAACAGTCTGGCTAATCGTTCCTGTCACTCCATGGCTCTAACAGAGACAAATGCGGATTAAAGCCTCTCTGTTTTCAAATCCACAGGAGTTGCGTATCCCTCTCACAGCCATCCTTGTTGATGTATTAATTATAGTGATTTGTGATATGTAAGGGATAAAGCAGTCAGCTGGTCATTATCACAAAATAAATCTGACAGGTTTTTGTATTAATTCAGTACATAATCCTGTACATCATCCAGGTTTTTACACATTAAACATTGATTTAAGCCTGTATTATTTGAGTATGTAAGAATAAAGCTATGCAAAGCAGTACCAGAGACATAAAACCAGCATAGCTATGAAAGAAACCATTTGGTTAGGACAGCTAATTATATCTGGAGTTCATTATGCAAAAATATTCAACCTTTAGAGTGTTGCAATTGACTATGCAAAATCAAGTTTTCCAGAGAGACCCATAATAACGATAGTAGCCTTAGTCATGTCTAGCCAAAGTGCAATAGCAATATGCACTAAGCAGCTTTCAGAACTCACTCAAAGAGCTGGCACATTCTGCATCTAACTAGCTGGAACAAGCTCATACCAATTGACAATGATTACAAATACCTTTATTTTAAAGAAACTACTTTATAAAAGCATAATATATTGAGAAATGCCACAAAATTTTCTAACATCTTGTATAATGCTCAGAGGGCCTGTTTTTGTTACATAAGCGCTCAACTAGTACTAAGCATGTCTGCAGGGACTCACTTCTTTCTCAACTAGACATTTCACCTAGACATATGACACCAATAGAGCAAAAACCTGAAATACTCACTTCTTTCTATGGCAACATTCAGTACTGTGTCCAAATATGGCTTTAGTTCCTCTTCGACGAGTTCTGTGCTCACACTGATGGCCTCTATTGCAGCATTTAGTGAATCTGAGAAAAGAAAATGTATGTTAAAATGTACATCCTTCAGATGGTCTTTCCATTGTGGCTGTTTTTACTTACCCTTACCCACATAGCAAAATTGGTTTGGCCCAGTGATGGGCCACACAATCCACTTTCACTTGGCCCAAATACAGCAGTGAATTACGGTACATGACTGGACCAGGTCTGGATTCCAGACAAGGGCCACACATGGGCCATAACTGGCCCAAGTCTCAGCCAAGTAAATTAACTATAACTGGCCCTGAATTGGGCCAGATCAAAATGTAACATTTGAACCAAAACACAGCCTTAAGTAAACCATATCAACACCAGTGTTTAACCAGAATGCCCAAAACTGAGCCACACCTGAGCCTGATCTACAGGTGAACTAAACCTGGCAGCCAAAATATGGGCCATAAAAAGGCCATGAGAGATCAATATCTCTGCCACCTGTGTAACCATAGCTGGCTCTATTCTGGTCCTATATGCTGGACCAGATGGGTTCCACATGTCAGCCATAACCTCCTAGATAAATAATCACAACAAAGACAGTATTCTTAACAAATGTTTAATCATGTTAACATCAAAGCATTGACACCTGACATTTTAAAGTTGTTCAAACAACTCTGAAATACCACTCCCCTGTCAGTTCTGCAATAAAAATGAAGTAAGTAGAAGTTCTGTGCCATGTTTTAGTTCATGAAGTTTTATTTTAAATGTAACACTTGATCATCCATGTTTCTGATCATGAAGTTTCATGCTTTGTCTAAAGCTTGACTGTCCATGTTTCTGATTAGGAACAAAATTTACTTGACATACACTTGAACATCCATGTTTCTACTCATCGAGTTTCACTTCACATAACACTTGAGCGTCCAGGTTTATGGTCAGGAAGTAGCACTCTTCAAATGACTCTGAAACATTCATGATTCTGTTAATGAACAAGTTGCACTCTGAACAAAGCCTTGGAACATCCATTCCTAAAGTCTGTTAACTAGTCGTACTCTCCTCACACACTCTATTCTTCATCCTCTCTTTTCGGCCACCATCTCTGTCTGGGGCGAGATATAGCCATCTTTTAATGATGGCATGAATTAATTTTTCTTTGGCCTCAGATGTCAGACAGTTGCACCTCACAGCCGCTGAAAAACACAAGCACACATGGTGTATAATTAGCTTTTGCATCAGGTAACAGGTAACATGGCTATTGGATAAAATACAATATTACCACAAAAACTGAACCAATGACCTTTAGACAAACATTCTGTATTGTCTTTTACCATCTACCCATCTTCCAGTTAATTATCGTTTCTTACTTCCCCCAGCCCTTCATCGTTTAGATTGTCTGAAATAGCCCAAATTCTGACTGTCTACTATGGGTAAAAGATAATTTTACACATCTCAGGAACACACTACCACTTAGCTTAAAATGACTGTGTGAAATATGTATAGATTAATTCTACTTGGGATTTTGTTTATTTTTACTTCTTTTAAATTCAGTGTATGTTTTTATTATGCAACCTTGAGCTTGTGTTGAGGTACTATATACATAAAACGTTCTCTCTGTCCTTCATTTTCTTAATCTCTTATAGAGTGCATTCATGCTTTAAGCATTTAAATAAAGAGAGATATAAAAAATTGTGATGACAATCTCCACAACAAAAAACATTTTTGAAAACTGGACAAAAAGACAAAAGGTACAAGACTGTGTACTTAAAGGCTTTAGAAATAACTGCAGTCCCATGAAGCACTATATCATCAAATTAAAAACAGCAGTGATAGTGTAGTTTTTCCACAAAGAATTGAGGAAAAAAAGTGGAATATACATAAAAGTGGAAAAGACGCAACACTTATTTGTACATTACTTGTCACATCCTGATGTCACATGTCTTTACAGAATTTTTATGTGTGTGTGTGTGTGTGTGTGTGTGTGTGTGTGTGTGTGTGTGTGTGTGTGTGTGTGTGTGTGTGTGTGAGCATGCACAGATTGCAAAAATCACTGGCAATGTGAATTAATCAAAATCAGATGATCCTGAGGCTAATCCCATGACACACTATCAGTGCATTCTGAAAAGGGCTAGACAATATACTCACAATTTTGGTAACTGGATGTTTGCTGGATGTCCCAGGTGTAGTGTGGCTCATGGAGCCTTGAAGGTTCAGAGTGCCCTGGATATCCCTACGTTTGTGGGGTGGTCTTCTGACCTCGACGTTGGCATGCCTTAAAAGGGCCTCAGTGCTTGATTTACAGCTCTCAGAGAGAACATGATGCCAGGCATACCTCCTGCAACATACAAAATATCTTAGTCCTTTAACAGCTGTAATAAAATGCACTGTAATTAAAAAAAGCTGACACTTCTTACTTGTTTTTTGACTTTGTTCCTTAAATGCCTTCCATCTCATCATTAGGGATGTCAGGAGCACTGTGGAAGAGCTTAGGGTCTAATTTGGCTTTCCAGGGTCTAATTTGTTGTGCTGTCTAGGAATATTTGGAGCATCAGGTATGGAATACATTCTGCTTAAAAGTACAAAATTTCTTGGTCATTTATCTGCTGTGATAAAATACATTATTATTTTAAAAAGCAGAAGATTCTTACCCTTCTCTTAAATTTTGGTTAATGTAGGCGTTCTTCTGTCTCATTATTATCAGCATCATCATCATCTTCTCCGGGGAAAAGAATGTTCTTAGGTCTAACACATTTACCAATTCCAAGATATACTTTTATTTGTAAATGTGGTGCGAAACATTAATATAAACAAACAATCTAACCAAACCCCTACTTTCTTTTTCTTTGAAATTGGTGAGTTCCTTCCATCGGTCTGATCAACGTCTGTGTGATCAACAGCTAGAGGTAGTTTACGTCTAGCTTTCTTGTAGTCATCTGGAAAAGTAGCATAACAAAAAGAAGAAATTTAAAAAGTAAAACAGTGATTTTAAATATTACTATTAATTCTGGCCCTATGGGGCTATGAAGCAGACAAAATATCTATAACTATTCTTTTTTGAACATTTCATATATGCTGGATAAAATGTTAGTCATGTTGTAATTTAAAATGTGCACATTATTGATTATGTTTAAACATACAACAAATCAAATTACTTTTTGTTTGCATATTTTAAACATAAAACTTGAAATGATTTGGGTGTCATTCCAGGCACTTTTGAACATCAATAACAACTGGTTATTGTAATCATTTTGGTCACTATAAAGGTGATACCAATTTTTGCACAACAATTAATCTCTTGTAACATTTGGAGTGTAATGACAATGATTATTGATGCCCATTTATAAATGGTTTAGTTAAATTCAAATAAATTACATTCAAGGTGAAGTAGAATAAAGAAACATGTATACCCCTTTCCAAGCATTTACTCAATTTCAACATGACATACACCACAAATGAAATTCCAAAACATTGGTACAACAAAAATGCATAATTTTATCTGTAATTTAATATATAACGTTACATTGGCTCCAACAACAAATACCATTACAATTAATTATAACCCTAATCATCTGTCAAAGACGATTAAATTTAAGTGACATAAGAAAAATACTGACTTTTTCAGGAGTAAAGTTAGTGACATAGTTTATTGTATTTACAACACGTAGATTAAAACTGCGTTCACGTGCTGCTAAAACAAGGGCACTCGCGTGTAACGTCAATTAATTAATAAATCCGAAGCAAAATGTAAGAAGAATATAGTAAACTTGCAACGATACATGTGCGTATGTTCGCACTTACCGCTTTGGTTTCAGAAGTCTGTGCAAGACTGCAGCGTCCGCCTGCTTTTTTGAAAAGACATATGGTTCCGGGAGTATTTGTATTCACTTTTCCTTATTGAAGATTTGTTAATTAAAGCGTTATAAGTGATAAATCATAACAACCAGCTACAACGTGAATCACAACATTTAAAACATTCGATCTGAAATAAAATAAAAATAAAAATAAAAATTGTCAAAAAGACAAAAATACGAGACTGTGCGTTACAGCCAAGTGGGTAAATAAAACTACAATCCCATTAAGCACTGCAAATGACAATTAACGCCTTTTGGAAAACATTGCTCTGATGGGCTCTGATAGGCTAATTTCGCATTTCCGGGTTTTTGAAATCCTGAATGGTGCGCGCTGGGTAAACGTTTTTCCAGTAAACAAACAAACGTAAAAACAATACATTTAATTTTAAATGTATAAAAACCATAAATCCATTAGTATTGTTGCTGTTGCACATTTCATAGTTACTTTGACTGTGATTAAATAATGTTGTGTGGTGTTGAAAATAAATAGTTTCATAATTTCATTTTAATCCACCAGGGTTAGCTATAATTTTGAATGCAGGATTTAATCACATTATAGAAATGTTAATAAATTATGAAAAGTAAAGTCTACTGGTGTACATTCATGGCATAAAAAAACTTATGAACTGAAATCAAACAATTACAGTTGATTTTCATAATTTAAATAATTAAATCTTCATTGTTGCCTGGATTAACTTCAAGGCATTAGACCCAGAATGCAAACATGAAGATGGAAACTTCTTTGTGTATTAAAACATTGGGATTTTATATAAAAAATATTTGAAATGTGGGTGAAATATGGCCAATCTTATGTGGGCCACATATCTATATTTGACATTTGGGCCAAATACTACATTTGACATCTGGCCCAGGTCTTGTGTGCCGCCTTAAAACCGGTACCATCTCTGCCAAACTCGGGCCATGTTTGGCCCACATGCTGTATGCCAGTGCCGGATAAATGCCAGCTGTGCCAGATGCATGCCAAATCTGGGCCAAAATTGTTTGCTGACTGGGTAGGTGCATTGGGCAGTGGACGACTGGCTCCCATCTTGTCCATATGTCTGTGAGCCTGTGATGACCTGTTTAGTTCTCAGCACTGCTTGTGTCCCAGATTACCACAAGGAGGAGGTGTTTTTGATCTAAAATCTCACATAGCTCCATCTCTTACTTTATATCAATATATCTTTGTGGAATATTGTCCTTTTTGGGTCCTCCACCTGATCTCTCCACTCTTGCTTGGGCTGTACATACAGGTATGTTTGCGAAACAAACTCCTCCTTCCCTCCCTCCCTCACTCATCAGTCATTTATTTTCTTCCTCTCAATCCCTGTCTCTCCTCTCTCTCTTCACTAATGCACTCCAAATCCTCAGTATGACGATAGCCATACACTAGGTGTATGGTAGTGATAGGTGACACTGTGAACTGCAGAACGCCCGCATCAAATGTTTCCTAGAGGGCAGAAGAGAGAGAGAGAATAACAACAAACAGACAAACAATATCATTGGCTCAACTACAAATCTGACTCCATGGTGAGGATTTTCTCTGCATGCTCGTTCGGGATTCAGAAAAGCTGCTTTGTGGGAAAATCTTTTGTGAAAATACAAAAGATTACAAAGCAGTTGAAGTGAACATAATTGAAAACAAACCAATTAGCGATTATTGATATTTAAGAGGATCAGGGTCAGAAATGTACTTTTCCATTTAAGGTATTGATTTCCAGAGGCGTTTTTTTTTACATTCCTGAGGGCAATTTTTATAATTACCTTGTTATTATAAAAAACATATTATGTTGTATTTAATGTCAAATACTTACATTTACCTAGTTACTTTAATCAATATGTGTTGTCAATAGACTGTTTAAAATTGTATCTAAATTATACAGGAGCTAAAAAACAGGAGCTATAGGGCTGCAATATTGTGACAAAATGATTGTAGATTATTGTTCTTTATATTGTAATAATGATTATTAATATCAATATAGAAAATGCAAAAACCCTCATTATAAGCACTGAAGCTACGAAATTGATCTTTTATTTACATCTTAGCTGCACTGTGTTGTTTATGATGAGGGAATTCGCGAAAGTGCGCACTCAACCGCAACTCCCGTACGTTCAGCGCTGACTTATCTAAGCGCCTCTGATTGGCCAATGCATTTCTAAATTCAACAGAAACGCGTTCAATTGGTTATAAGGCTCAACGCTCCACAAAAAAAAAACGTGCGTAAAAGCCATCTTGATGCAGCGTCAACAAATCTACATGTAATTCCTCAAATTAACATGTTTCATTAATTTTCTCATTTTATTTTAATCGTGACAGCCTTAATACATTGTTTAGCACCTGCCCTTTTGTTTACAGGGCATTTAGTTAATTTTCGTGGCATTTTTGCAAAAGCCCTCCTAGTCCGACCCTGGATGTACAAAACAGATCAATTATAACATTCACGTAACTACATGTTCTGATATAATTGTGTACATTTTGCCACCACAACGCTAGTATGATGCTACGTGACTGCAAAGCTGTTCTGAATGGCTATGAATGTAGATATTACTTACTGAATCATATCAAAAAATGTCTCTATGATGTTCTGAAATGATTGTGGTCATCAAAATTTAAAGAAGTTCACTTCCAGAATGAAATTTCCTGCTAATTTACTCACCCCTATGTAATCCAAGATGTCCAAGTCTTTCTTTCTTAAGTTGAAAAGAAATTAAGGTTTTTGAGGAAAACATTCCAGGATTTACACAATCCCTCTACACAATCCCAGCCGAGGAATAAGTGTCTTATCTCGCGAAATGATTGGTCACTTTCTACACCACAAATGCTCGTCTTGCACTAGCTTGACCTCATGCATTATGCAGTCACGCAGGTGTGATGTAGATGGAAGTTTTGACCCAGTGTTTACAAAGCGAACATGCAAAGAAAGTCAAACGCCCTTTACAAAAAAAAAGGGTAAAACAATGTTGTCGGGCAATTTTTAAGTTGGAGGAGAAAAGCAGAGAAAAAGATTTTCGCCCTAAAGTACACAGATGAAGAACCATGTGTGATTTTTCCCGATGCAGAGCTAGTGCAAGATAAGCATTTGTGATTAAAAAGTATACAATTTTGTATTTTTTTTTTTAGAAAACGGCCGATCGTTTCGCTAGATAAGATCCTTGTTCCTCAGCTGGGATTGTGTAGAGCCCTTTGAAGCTGCATCAAAACTTCAATTTGGACCTTCAACCTGTTAGCCACCATTGAAGTCCATTATATGAGAAAAATCCTGGAATGTTTTCTTCAGAAAACTACATTTTCTTTGCGACTGAAAAAGACAAACAAGAATTTCAGTAAATTCATAAATTCATAAATTTAATAAATTTTCAGTTAGTATAAAAAAAAAACAAATACACAAACTGCTTAAAAAAGGTAATGCTTTTAATACAAGCACATGATGAGCAATCTCCAAAACTTACCGAGTACAGGCTACAGTCGTTCACATACACTACATATCAGACACAAATAGAGAAAGGAAATAAATAGTCTGAAAAATCAAACAATGTCCAAGAAAAGATGTTCTTTCTCAAACGAAATTGCTTGGAGTTTGTAAGATTAAAGACAACAGAATCAAAGAACAACTTCAAAGATAAAATTCTCAAAATGAAAGTAACAGAAACTAATATTGTGAACATTTCATGAGAATACAACATAGTGCTTCAAAAAACAAATTCGTTGCATGCTACATTAATAGCATACACTGTCTGTGTACATTTGTTTTTTTGCCACAAATGACAAAAAGGTTGAGGGCAACACATGATTGGTTTAAATCAAAACATCTCCTCTGAACACCCTCTCAGACCCACATTATTTTCTTGATTGACTAGATTGTGAGAAAAAAACAAATATATTCAGTCTTGAGAGAAGGAGAGAAGTCTAACGCTTATAAAACTAAAATTTTCTATGAAAAAACTTTTTGCACTCAGAATTCACAGTGTCTCTGTGCCGTTTAGGCACGTGATGTTATGCCAGACCTGCATTGGTTGCATTAAGTCCACTGGAAATGGTTTCGTATCCTACAGAGACTAGTGTTAACACGCTGCTCTCCATTTCTGTGGACTGCTGAACCTCAGGAACAACAGTATCCAGCCGCATCTGTTTTCCCTTCTTCCGTCCCCTTTTGCCCTTTTCTTTAGGTTTGCCATCTTCCGTGGCGGCTTTGGGCTTGCGGTTGCGTTTCCTTATCCTTCTCACTGGAGGTTCAGGTTTGGGGTCGGTGTTCCCTGAGAGGATTCGGATTTGTCGGTCGATGACGGTGTCTATGATATCGAGAGCCACGTCCATCATGCCGTTACCAAGACCATGCGTAACATTGGAGAACAAACGGGTATTCACAGGGTCATTAAAAATCTTCCGCATCTCCTCTAGATAGTTCCTGTGTGACAGCAGAAAACAACTCAAATTAGACTTAAAATAGACTTTTTTGAATCAGAACAGAATCCTTTAGCAATCTTTCTACTGGTACTTTACCTTGTTTCAATGATTTTCGACCAGTGCTGTACTTGGTTTGTTTCAGGTAGCAACTGTTTCGCCATATTCTCATAATCGACGTACTGCAGTGCGAAATCCTTCATGTCTTTGCAAAGGGCGGCTGTGTCACCTGAAAATAATGAAAATTCAGGTAGTTATGTAGAATTCATTTGCTTCAACCTTGTCTAAATTAATTTCTGGTTGTGTTTAAATAGATAGTTCACCCAAAAACTACAACTCTTTCATCACTTACTCACAAAAGTGAGTTTCAAATCAGTATGACTTACTTTTGTGTCCACCTTTTTCTTCTCGTAACGCCTGTTTCACACATACTCTGTGTGCGTTACGTATGCGATGCAGAAGCAGCACGGACTCGTTTTGCTTTCACACAGGACGCGTTTGCAGTCCGTTCCTGATTTTATCACAGTACACTAATACAATACTAGATATATTCACGTTTAAACTCAACGTATTATAAACAACGTATTATTCAATGCACTTGACTTCTAGATTTGTATATTAAGTTGCTCAAGCAAGTTGCAACACATTTAAACAGCATAGGTAGGCTATAGTTTCCTTTTCTTATTGAAACTGGGCTATCAGAAATATTTTAAATTAAAACTTACCACAGACAGAAACAGTCGGTTCTCTGTGCCTTTCTTTCGCATTAAATCTCTATTAAAAACAATCTTTTAAAGAACTTTTCAACCTGGACAAGTGCATCTATTATGTTGCCTTGTTTATTTAAAACTGCACTATTTTAAACCTAGCCAAAAAGCCACGTGTTGACTGTGAAACACAGTAGACTGCATTTATGGTACATTTCCGTGTCAATCCATGTTCATTTTTACAGCGAACAATGCGCTGTCATTTTAATTCAGCGCATGCACCGCAATACAGCACAGCAAAAAATAGACTCTGTGCCGAAACGATCGCTGCACTGCTGCAAACGCACCGATTCTGGGATGTACTGCCGGACAGCAACCGCGTGCAGTGTGAACGCTCTAATCTGTTAACATGGGTGCGGAAAAAAATACGCAACGCATACGCACTGCAGACGGAGTATGTGTGAAACAGGCGTAAGAGTTTTTTTGTAAATTTTACGGGTCTGGCTTCTGGTGTCATTCGTGTCCAGCTATTTTTAGCTGTACAAAACATTGACATTGCAAACTGGTGTCTTACCATATTTTTTTAATGTATTATCTTAATTATGTGCACACTAGTTTGTAGTGCAAACAATTTTACCGTATATTGCATGTTGTTATTCTTCTCATTATTTCCCTATAGAAGATAATGAACCAGAAGTCTCACCCATAGGCTTACTTCTGCGTTGAGGAAAAAGGTGGATATAAAACAAGATATTTTAATGCATATTTCAACTGATTTTGCCCATAAAATTAGTCAATGGGTTCCAAATTGATACTGGTGACTTTCATTTTATGTGCAAAAAGCTACTAAAACTATAAAAACATCTTTTATGTTCAAACAGGTTTGATTTTTCATTTTTTGAAGCACACTACCAGTCAAAAGCTTTTGAACTGTACAATTTCTAATCTTTTTTAAAGTCTTTTCTGCTCACCAAGCCTGCATTTATTTGATCTAAAGTACAGCAAAAACAGTAACATTTTGAAATATTTTTACTATTTAAAATAGCTGTTTTCTATTTGAATATATTTTCAAATGTAATTTATCCCTGTGATTTCAAACATGAATTTTTAGCATCATTACTCCACTCCCAGTAATCATTCTAATATTCTGGCTTTCTGCTCAAAAACATTTATTATTATTATTATTATTATTATTATTATTATTATTATTATGTTAAAAACAGCTTTTTTTCTTTAATTAATAAAAATTTCAGAAGAAGAGCATTTATCTGAAATACAAATGTTTTGTAACATTATAAATATTAGATCAATTTGAAGCATCCTCGCTAAACAAAACTATTAATTACTATCATTTTTAATTCTGAAGACTGGAGTAATAATGCTGAAAATTTAGGTTTGATCACATAAATAAATTACATTTTAAAATATATTGTACTGAAATTGTACTGTTTTTGCTGTACTTTGGATCAAATAAATGCAGGCTTGGTGAGCAGAAGAGACTTCTTCAAAAAACATTAAAAATCTTACTGTTCAAAAACTTTTGACTGGTGGTGGTAGTCCAGACATACCTTCAGTCAGTTTGGAAAAGGAACTGGATACTGCTGTATTGGTGCTTGGTGACAGTCCGAACACATTTAGTGACTCCAAGAGTGTTTTCTTACTAGCTGGACCTCGACTCACTCTCGTGTAGGCAGCTAGAGATCGCAGAGACATCTTCTCAGGCGGTTCCAATCTCCTCTTCACTTCGTCATAATGGATCTGGTACTTGCGTGCCTTTGAGCTCTTCATGTTAGGGTCCAGCAGGGAGGCTACTTCTGCAAAAGGGACCTGCAGTGAATTCACACCACCATCTTGAGACGGTGCGGCACTCTGGCCTTCTGATGGACCTTGTGCTGATATGTGGTCTTGGGTCTGAATATGAGCCTGTGCTTCCATGTGGCTTTGCAGTGGAGGCTGTAGATGCTGAGCAGGCTGGATATGTGAATGAGTCTGGATGTGAGCTGGCATTTGGACGTGGGATTGAATAGTGTGTGGTATAGCCTGACAGGAGACTTCTTGAGGTACCACATGCTGTGTGATGATTTGTGCGATGTTCGGAGGTTGCTGTTGAGGCTGATACATGGTTATAATGGGGTTACCGACTGAGACGTGGACGACGTCGCTGTTCTGGGGAACAGCGGACATGTGCATACCTGTAGACGGATCCATTTTTTGTGTCACAAGCAACGATGATGACCAGCTTTTTAACGCAACTTTGTATCTAAAAAAGATAAATAAATAAAAAAGGATAGTTAGATAAACATGAACAGGTATATGTGTGTGTGTGTGTGTGTATATATATATATACACATACATACACTGCCATTCATTTTTTTTATGTTTTTGAAAGAAGCTGCATTTAATTTATTTAAAATACAGAATAAAACTGTAATATTGTGAAATATTATTGCAATTTAAAATAGTGTTTTTCTATTTTAATATACTTTAAAATAGAATTTATTTCTGTGATGCAAAGCTGAATTTTCAGCATCATTACTCCAGTATTCAGTGTCACACGATCCTTTAGAAATCATTTTAATATGCTGATGTATTATCAATGTTGGAAACAGTTGTGCTGCTTAATATATATTTTAAACCTGTGATACTTTTTTCATCATTCTTTGATAAATAAAATGTTAAAAAAGAACAGCTTTTATTTAAAATAGTAATCTTTTTTTTAAATTAACACTACTGTTTAAAGTTTGGGGTCAGTAAATTGCTATGCTTTCTTTATTTAAAAAGAAATGAATACTTTTATAACACAAGGATGTGTTAAATTGATCAAAAGTGACAGTAAAAGATTTTTGTTTTGAATAAATGCTGTTCTGTTTAACTTTTTATTCATCAAAGAATCCTGGAAAAAAAAATCACAGGTTCCAATAAAATATTTGGCAGCACAACTGTTGTCAACATTGATAATTCTAATAATAAATCAGCATATTAGAATGATTTCTGAAGGATCATGTGACACTGAAGACTGGAGTAATGGCTGATGATGAAAATTCAGCTTTGCAACACAGGAATAAATTGTATTTTAAAGTATATAAAAAGCAAAAACCATTATTTATAAAGTAATAACATTTTTCAATTTTTAGAAATGTGTATTAGGAAAGTAAATATTCCATTTTATTTATTTTGACTTTATTTATTTGTATTTTTAATTTTACATTAGATTTTCATTTTATCATTTTATTTATTTTAAATTCACACTTTGCTAATTGTATAGATCTTTTGGTAGTATTAAGACTTTATACTAAATTAGGATTTTTTAGTTAAATTTTACATTAAACAGAGATAACATTTTTACATTAGTTGCCAGACAAAAACAAAAGAAAACATAACAAAAAAATTAATTTCAGTGTTTTTTTTAAATACTTTTATGTTTTTAGTTTGACCCATTAATTTATTTAAAAGCGCATTTTTCTTTAATATACTGATATCCTAATGTTATTTTCCTTTTCTGAAAAAACAAAACAAAAAAAAAACAAATTTCTATCATACACACCAGATTTCTGTTAATATATTTTTTTATCCTTCCCAAAAAAAAAAAAAAAACAGTGAACACAATGGACACACAGGTCTATAAAATGTTCAGCTTGCATGTTAACGTTTACAAACATGCTAAAGTTGACAAATCCTGTGTGTAGTATTTTGTAGCATAACGTACTTCTTTAACCATTTATTCCAAATTAAGAAAATGAGACCGAACAAAAAGCATTTCTTATGACCTTATTGCTACATTATCACATATTTGTTCACAGATACAGATGGGAACGTTAGCCAACGTAACGTTTTTGACAGCGTCGCCGCGACGCGAGACTGCTGAAGTTTGGAGCGCGTGCATGTGATCGCGCGACTGTATGTTTCTTACACACTCTGTGCATTACAACCACCCAGTAAATAAAACTGGGTTGCAGCACCTGCGTTTGACAAAGAAATGTTTTTGTGATTTAATGTTTCGTTTATTCCACATATAGTCAATGTTTATACACACAAACCCGAGTGCAAAAGTCAGAGCTGACTTTGAGAGGAAAGATAATCTACTTGTTTTGATGAACAGTAGGACAGGCCAAAGCCACCATTATGTTTGAAACGTGATATTCCACCGTAATTATTGTGCTCAAAAGCCTTCAAACCTTCGTTTCGTTCGGACTGTTCTGGTTACGAACACTAACCTTGAATCAGACACAAGTTACTGACAGTATTCTTACTTACCGCTCTATGGTTAGAGTCGTATTTAAACCTTACTGATCCTAGAACAGTCCATGGCGAACCGATCGAAGGTCTCCTTCTTCACCGATCCTATTTCGGCGGGTTGCAAATCAGCAGACGGGGCACAGACGCCATAGCTGCCGGAGCTCGAACGCTGATTGGTCAATGTCGCTGCCAATCATGTTTTCTCGAAGCGCTTATTGGGGGAGGCTTGTGTCAGTCATGTTACGTGAGCGTAAAGAGGCGGAATATCCGGAGCTTAAAACGGTGGGACGTGAACAATGCTTCCAGGTGTCTGTTTGTTTGTCACATAATGTTAGTGACAAAATCAAGCGATGGAATGTACTTGGTTTGGATTTATTATATTAAAGTGATCAAATAAGATCAAACCAAACACTGTGGATTTATAATACCAAATTCGCCATTAAAATAAGTTAGCATGTTCAAATAATAGCTGACGTCTTATAGTTTACTATATAGTGTTCTTGATAGTTATAGAAATTATAAAATCTCCAGTCTTGCACACAGGATGTGTTATATTTTTGTACAGTTCACTAATACCACTATTTTCTGCACTAGATGGCGGTGTTTCTATTTAAATGACTTCACCATCTCTAATGATCTCATTAGATGCTGTCCATCCCAAAGCTGTAATGTTTATTTGCGTTTTCAGCTAGTTGGACAATTAGTCTTAAGTGCTTATTATTAAAGCCAAACCCATTATCTTGATAATCTTGCTAGTGGCACACAGAAATAGGAGAGCAGGGAGCTATTAATGAGAGTAATTGTTTAGAGATGCTTCCATGGTAAGAGAGCTGGTGTCTCACCATTTTCTGTTGTTGTCTCTTGACACAGAGAATTCATATATCCGCCCATTGTCTATTGGTCACAAATGAGGTGTCAGCACAGGAGGCGCAAGGGGACCAGAGATGGAGAGACGGAAGGAATATGTGCTGGAAAAGCACAAATTTTCCTTCTTCAGCAACCTCTGCATCACTGTGTCAGGTCAGATTGACATATAAATCAAAGGTCTGCCAGCACTCATTACTTTTGGTCTTGTTATATGGCCAAGCTATAAATCTTGTGTGTTTTACATGCATCAAATTAAAGACTTAGTATGCATTTCTGTAACTGAGGTTTTGGCTTATTTTAAAGAAGGGGTTTATTATTTTTCTTTGATCAGCAGACAAAGGCTCTCTGTGAGTAAATGTGAGTAAATCTATCTATCTATCTACAGTGCCCTCCACTAATATTGGCACCCTTAGTAAATATGAGCAAAGGTGACTGTGAAAATAAATCTGCATCGTTTATCCTTTAGATCTTTTATTTGAAAAATTCACAAAATTCTAACCTTTCATTGAAGTATCTCATTATGAATTAAATGTTTTTCTCTAGTTCATGTTGGCCACAATTATTGGCACTCCTAAAAATTTGTCTTAGTAAAATATCTCTAAAGTATATTCCCATTAATATTACACTTTTTTTTAGCACACCAGGGTGGCTAGGAGTATAAAATTGTCCAGTCGTGACTTTCTATTCCACAGGATTATAAATATGAGGAACACAAAAGCCAAATTCCCTTAATCATCCATCACAAGAAGTAAAACCAAAGAATGTAGTTCTGATGTGAAGTTTGTTGAGCTTCACAAAATAGAAAGTGGCTGTAAGAAAAGAGCTAAAGCATTGAAAATCCCTATCCCCACCATCAGGGCAATAATTAAGAAGTTCCAATCAACTAAAGATGTTACAAATCTGCCTAAGAGGATGTGTGTCTATATCATCCTAATGCACGATAAGGAGGAGAGGTTGAGTGGCCAAAGACTCTCCAAGGATCACAGTTGGAGAATTGCAGAGAATTGTTGAGTCTTGTGGTCAGAAAGCCTAAAATAAACAAACAGCCCCTACATCACCACATGTTGTTCCAGAGGGTTTCAAGAAAAAATCCTCCTGGCTCACCCAAAAACAAACTCCAGCATATTCTATGGTCAGATGAAACTAAAAATTAGCTTTTTGGCAGCTAACCCTCCAGATGGTTTTGGTGCAGACAGGGATAAAAAGTACCCCATGCCCACGGTTAAAAATACTTCTAGGTCTTTAATGTTGTGGACCTATTTTTCTGCCAGAGGTCCTGGACATCTTGTTTAAATACATGGCTTTATGGATTCTATCAAATACCACCAGATAAAAAATCAAAACCTGACTGCTTCTGTTAGAAATCTTATAATGGGCCATGGTTGCATCTTCCAGCAGGATGATGATCCAAAACAAACATCAAAATCAACACAAAATTGTGTCACTGAGCACAGAATGAAGCTTCTACCATGGCCGTCCCAGTTCCCTGACCTGAACCCTGTATAGAAACTGAAGAAAAGAAGCACCAACATGAAGCTGGGAAGAGAGAGATTCTGGAGAATCTAGAGAGATACTGTTTGAAGGAATGGCCTCTGATCTCTTGTCAGGTGTTCTCCAAACTCATTAGACATTGTTGGACAAAACTCAGAACTGTGGGAAAAGGATGTGAACTAGAGAAAAACATTTGTTTCATAATGAGATTTCACCCCTAGGTTGTATTGTTTTACTTCAATGACAGGTTAGAATTTTGTGAATTTTGTAAATAAAAGATCAAAAGGATAAATTATGCAGATTTATTATCACATCCACCTTTGCTCACATTTACCAAGGGTGCCAATATTAGTGGAGGGCACTGTATCTTTTTGTCTGTCTGACTTTCTATCTCAACCATATTTAACTGGTAATTTCAAAGCCTTAATGGAGCAAATCAGTTTCATTCGCATTCTGAACTTCTTTAATGTGAAACAAGATTGATGTTTGGTACATTAGCAAATGTTGTTGAGATCCTCCATTAACAGAAGCCTCAATAAGGCTGCTCGCATCTTCGACAGCATGCACCGCTTCAAACGCTATCTTACAACAGCACCCAGAGTGCCTGCGGCGGCCAACGCTAAACGTTCTGCTGTTGTCCCGCTGCCAAACTCTGAGGAGGGATATGGATAGAGGAAGCAAGGAAGTCTGAGTATTTTAGCATTCGATTCTAAATATTTAAATGAATAAGGAAGTCTGTATCATGTTGGAAATTTGAAATGAAATTTAACACACAAGGTTTGCCTTCTTTATTTACAATCAAACCGAAATTTGTCCAGACACCATTACAGTTTCTCACATTATCACAGTTTATTCGCTATAGTTTAGAAAATGGTAATAAAATATAACAAAAACTGTGTCAAAACACAGAAATTAATCTTGATAATGTTAGCTTTGATGGAAAGTTATGTAATGGATTACAATCAACCAGAAATTAAGAAAATATTTACTCAACTATCAATACTTTGACCAATTACCAAGCAATGCTTAATTTTGTTCAGTCTGTTGTGTAAAAAGCTCACAATAGCAATTAAAAAACACTTAAGCAAAACATGGTCAGGTCTAAAGTGTCTGAATAATTTTTGGTCTCAAATCTTTATCAATTTTACTGGTAGTCCACTGTATGAAGAATTATTGGCTCTAATGTGTCACAGTTTACTTTGTTTTGCTATCCCACTTACAAAAATGAACTATAGTGTCCTGCACCCACTAGTAAAAACATATATCAAACATTATATCTGCTGCCTGAATAACTTTTGGTTTGACTGCATCTGTATGCTGAATGCTAACTTTGACAATAAATATAACAGCGTTTAATTATGTCTAAAAAAAGCTCCAAATGCGAAAGAAATGAAGCATACAAATCATTTCAGACCTAACATATATCTAACACTAATATCTCACCTTCATGTTCTGATCTGTGGTGTGATTTGTCCCTTGTTTGCATTGCCTGAAATGACTCCTAGTCTTTAAAGGAATAATTCATCAAATAAATGCTAATTCTGTCATCTTTTATTCAACCAGTAACACTTTAACTGACAATGAGCAGCTGCAGTATTTAATCTTTGCTAACACTAGTTAATACAATTACAACTTGTCATTGTTCATCGTCAGTTCATGTTAGCTCAGATCCGTTAAATTACATTAACATATACAACTTTTCATTTTAATAGTGTATTGACTAAGACATAAACTATGAATAAATGCTTTAGGAGTATTGTCATGGTTAGTTCATGTTATATAATGTTAACAAATGGAACCTAAATTGTTACCAACCTTATGTTTTTCCAAACCTACAGTCAAACCAAAACTATTCAGACACCAGATATAATTTTTGATATGATTTTACTAGTGGGTTCAGGACACTATAGTTAATTTATGCAAGTAAAGATAGCAAAATAAAGTAAACTGTGACATATTATACCCAAAAATTCATCATACAGTGGACTACAAGTAAAATTGATACAAATTTGAGACCAAAAATTTGATTTGACACTTTCACCCGACCATGTTTTGTTACATACCTTTTATCAAAGTTATCTGACATGACAAGATGAATTTGTTCTGACACAGTTTATCTCTTGTGTTCTTGTCATATTTTATTACCATTTTCTAACTATAGCTAATTACCTGTGATAATGTGAGAAATGTTGAAGGTATCTGAATAAATTTTGGGTTGACTGTACGTATATTATTTAACATTAAACATAAAATGAAATATTAATGCTGCTATTTACAGTACCTTCACAATGAAAGTGAATGGTGACCTTTCAACCTCAAAAATGACAAGACTTAATTAAATATATAGCACTTGCATCATATTTTATTTAAATTTTTGTCATTTTTGCATTGGTGCATGACAGCCGTTGGTCACAATTCACTTTCATTGTACGGAAAATATTCTTCAATATTTCCTTTTGTCCTCCATTGAAGAAATGATACACAACATTAGGGCCAATGGTTGTTCATATTTTCAAAGCTATTGCTTAATATATATTAATATTATATGGAGAAGAAAAAAGAGTGTGACTTCTTTCTTTTCTCTTATCTGTTTCCATACCAACTGGGTGGGGATTGGCTGCTTTAAAAAGGGTTAATGGAACTGAGAGCTGATGCCTCTGGGTGAAGACAGTTATGATAGACACACAGAACCCACAAATGTGTGTGTGTGTGTGTGTGTGTGTGTGTGTGTGTGTGTGTGTGTGTAGATTTTTGCGTGGCTGTATAAAAAAAGAAAGCATTATGACTCACTGATGTATTTGTTGCCAAGATAAAACATACATCTCTTTAAAAAATTGCCCTTTTTAGTGTCATTTCTAGACAATGGCGCTTTCAGGTTTTGACTCTCTCTTTTTTCCCCCCGCCTTTCATGACCCAATTTTACAGAGAGCACAAAGACAATTGTCTCTTAAAAATCCTTAAATGTGCTGTTAGAGTTGGAGGTACTGCTGGCAGTTTAACCATTGTGTTGCCATGACAACACCGCATCCATCAAAGCGGTGCACCAGTAAAATTCTTGTTTCCCCCATTACAACCACAGATCATCATGGAGCAGGTGTCTCTGCGGTGCAGAGATATAACACGACTGTAAAACACGTCAGTGCCAATGATCAGGTCATGAGTGTAGTGGGAGAAAGGGAGGATTGAGAGGGTAATGTATGCATGCTTGTGTGGGTGCGAAGACTCTGTGGGTGACTTTGCATGCCACCAGCAGAAGGTCACTCATGCTGGGCTTCCCAGCTGTAGCTTTATTATTATGAGCAAACATGAAGCAGCTAAATCTATTATGCTCTGCTCTATTTGTTTTTATTGAAAGTAATTCAACTCATGCAATCCCATAAATGCCTTAGAATTAATAGGTGCTATAGAATAGATGGATGTGTATGGAAGAATCTTGATTTCCATGTGAAACACTGCTCAGATGTAACTTTCTAAATTGCTGTTTTTCTCTGAAAATATCCATAGGTGTGTTTTTCGACTACTTAGTGTGTTAATCATGATAATTTTTAAGAAACATATTGTGTTCTTTCCGTGTAACACCCACACAAAGATTTCATTTTCTTATTTTTCTCCCCTCAAGATCTTTTCTGCAGTTTATAATGTTCCACTGCTGGTTTTATACAAAATCCCTCCAGGACTTTTTTTTCTTTTGTGATGATTCAGACCTCGTATTCACCTCTCCGCTGTTGCGTGTAAAACAAACATTTGCTGAGAAGAATCACTTTTTTATATTTATGCACATTTAGAGGTCAAATGCACAGTAATACAAAAAACGGCAAGAAGAGGCTTTTGAAATAATCTCTTAAATAACAAAGTAGATTATTCATAAAAGAGGTTTTTATTCAGTTCATGACTTTTAACAGTAGAGGTTATCTCAAAGTGGTTAGACAAGCTTTAGGACTAAATATTTCTTGCATAAAATCCTGGAAGATCTAAAACTCATCATGCTTACCTGAAGTGGCTAGTTATTTAAATATTCTGTAAGTGTAAACAGCAAGTTTTTTCATCAAATGACATATGTGCTGTATTCTAAGCTGTTATTTTCTTTGAAAGTCTTAGCATCCAGCCTTGGTCTCCATGGACCATTTATGAGAGAAGTTAAGAGAAGAGAACTTCAGAACTTCAGTTTGGCCAAACACAAACGCCTTTTGTTCCTCAGACAGTTTTTTGCACTCTTCTCCTTGATTTGTTATAACGTTTGGCAGTCTATGGTACTCCAGATGTTTTTCCTGGTCTGACCAATTAGTACAGCCCAAAACATGACAATAATTGACCTTTTTCAGCAATAATCAGCAAAACGATGTGTCGTGAAAACACTCTATACCAATCAGTGAATAATTTCGTTATTTTAGTTCCTCATAGTGCTATTTTGCTGCTCCAGTGTTCAGTGGAAGCTTAGGCGGAGGGTGAACCAACTCCAGGGTAAGGCTAAAAGTAGCCTAATACAACCATCATAAACCATAAAAAAAGTCTTTTTTGGCAAGTACCAAGGTGTAGGCTAATAAATATTTTAATTGGGCTGAATTTCAATTCAATTCAATTCAAGTTTATTTGTATAGCGCTTTTCACAATACAAATCGTTGCAAAGCAGCTGTACAAAAAATGTAGGCTACTACAATATATTTAGTAGCTTATTAGTGGTGACTACTGTATGTTAAGTCGATGTACATATGGTATAAATATTAAAAAATAAATAAATAAATAAAAATAATGGTGTAATCAAAAACGGATGATGAACACTAATAGTAATGATTATGTGTTGCAATCAAACTTGTAGAAAAATTGTGTAGTGCTGTATGTTGTTTCTCTGTTTCCGTGGCAGAAACAGAGAAACAAATAGAGAAATAATTAGCGTAGCTGCTGTTCCAACCAAGCAAAAATTGTGTGTTTTGCCCAAGCTGAAAAATGTTGATGTGCATTTGATCAGATGTAACTGAAGTACAACGTTATGAGATACATTATGTGAATGCTTGGCTAAAGAGATGAGTCTTTAATCTAGATTTAAATATACAGAGTGTGTCTGAACCCCGAACGTTATCAGGAAGGCGCCAAATGTGAAAAGGCTCTCCCTCCTTTAGTAGACTTTGCTATCCTGGGTACTACTAAAAGTTCAGAGTTTTGCGACCTTAGGGAGCGTGAGGGATTGTAGCGTGGAAGGAGACTAGTTAGGTATGCAGGAGCTAAACCATTAAGGGCCTTATAGGTCAGAAGTAATATTTTGTAAGTGATACGGAACCTAATAGGTAGCCAGTGTAGAGACCATAAAATTGGGGTAATATGATCATATTTTCTTGACCTGGTAAGGACTCTAGCAGCTGCATTTTGGACTACCTGTAGCTTATTTATTGAAGAAGCAGGACAGCCACCTAGTAGTGCATTACAATAGTCCAGTCTAGACGTCATGAATGCATGAACTAACTTTTCTGTATCAGAAACAGGTAACATGTTCCGTAGCTTAGCAGTGTTTCTAAGATGGAAGAATGCTGTTTTTGTAACATGAGAAATATGATTTTCAAAAGACAGGTTGCTGTCTAATATAACACCCAGATTTTTGACTGTAGAGGAAATAACAGTACATCCGTCTAGTTGCAAGTTGCAGTTTAAGAGATTCTGTGTACTGTTTTTTGGTCCAATAAGTAATATCTCGGTCTTATCTGAATTTAATAGTAGAAAATTATTGGTCATCCAGTCTTTCACATTTTTAACACATTCTGATAATTTTACTAAGTTAGAAGTTTCATCTGGTCTTGTTGAAATACATAGTTGAGTATCATCAGCATAAAAATGGAAACTAATCCCATATTTCCTAATAATATTACCAAGGGGTAACATGTAAATTGAAAATAGTAGAGGACCTAGGACAGATCCTTGTGGCACTCCATACTTTACTGGTGTTAGCTGCGATGACTCCCCCCATTTAAATAAACAAAGTGGTAGCGATCGGACAGGTATGATCTGAACCATCTTAAAGCCTGCCCTTGTATACCTGTATAGCTTTGTAATCGATCTATAAGTTTTTGTATTTAACCATATCACAATTTAATTTAAGTTGCTAAATATAAGGTTTTGATTTCCACGGTTATTCAAACAATGAATAAATTATATACAGAAAGCGAGCAAAGAACATTATCACTTCAATCTGACGTGAGTTTAACTTTCAAAACAAAAAAAACTATGGTTATAATCAGTGAAGCTGTCTACACTGTGAAAATAATCTCTCACTTTGTACATACATCTGCATTTTGTTGTTTATGATGAGAGAATTTGCAAGAGAGCAGAATTCATTTAGCGAGTGTGCCCACTAAACAAAACTCTGGTGTTTCACTGATGACTGATCTGAACGCCTCTGATTGGCCACTGAATTCTTAAACTCAACAGAATCATTTGTGATTGATTAAAATGTGCAACGCTGTAAAAACGTGTAAAAAGAATAATTAAATGCAGCTGTCAACACTTTTATTTATTTTTCGTGTAGCGTAATAGATTTAATTTAAAGGGGTCATGACATGAGAAATCAAAATTTGCCTTGACATTTTTACATTGAAGAGGTATTTGTATCATTAAAACATCATGCAAGTTTCATAGCCTAAAACATCCTCCTCATTATAAACAAATAATTTATTTAATCAAGTTCCAAAAGTGGCTTGTTTGGATCTGAGGTGCAAAGTGATTTGCAAAAACCCTGCTTCCAGAGCAAAGCATCAACGAATTCTCATCTTCTCAGCATAGGCCCCGCCCACTTGAATTCGCTGATAATGTATACAGATGCACGTTCGCTTTGCACAGATGCAGTCCACAAGCTTAAGTCTGTCGTAATAAATAGGACAAATGAAGTGAAAGAATATTCGCTTTGAAGCTTATTGCAGTAGATCAGAGGTAAAAAATAATATAAATATTGTTCAGTTTCTTGCACAGGCCGATTGTTTCATGTCTTAAGACCGCAATATATCATCACGAGCAGCAAGTTTTAATTTGGTTTTGTCTATGTATTTTTTTTTTTGGACTCTCAAAGCTGTCACAAAGTCACCTACATCTTGGATGCCCTGGGGGTAAGCAGATAAACATTAAATTTTATATTTTTGGGTGAGCTATCCCTTTAAAGGACCCGCCCCTTAAAACAGGTCGAAGAGTTGGGCAAAATATTTATTTATAGTTGTAGGTATATTTCACTTAATATTTTAAGTATTATTATATAGTGGTATTTTAATTGTTCATTTGGCACATGTTTCACACATTGTTATATGTTATTGTAAATGTATTATTATTATTGCCAGGACTGCACTAAGGCAGCAGTGACGCCCAGTTTGTTGGCTGCTGGTTCATCAGTGCGGCGCGCACGGGGTGCGTGAGCGCTTGGAGACGTAGCGCTACGCGTGGGTCGCTACGAGAGGTGTGTGCGTCCGTGACACTACTCCACAACACCGATTAGACATCATCTATCAACCTACGGCGGGTCACGGAGCATCGCATCACTCACCCTGGAAACCAAGGCTCTTAAACGGCATCCGCGCAATTCTGCCATTCAATCCGTTTGAACAGCGCTCATTCGCGAATACACCCTGCTCCGGAGGTGGCTTCTTAATCACGGACAATGACACTGACCCATAGCCGGAGATAGGGATGGATACAAGAGTGTGGAGGATGCTCGCCCTGCTCGGTGTGTTTGCAGTCTTGCTGAAGGTAAGATGCGCCTTTAGGGCTGTTCAATAATAGCGCGGAATACACCTAAATGGCTTTATTACATTTGCTAATACCCTTTGTATTGCTTTGAGCTACTAACATTAATGCAGCATGGTTTCAAAGTGCGCCTTTTGGCCAAATTTAGTTTAGCATCTTATATCTGTCATTGTGCAATAAAACACTCACATGCTGTTTAATGGATTCAAGCAAAGCCACCTCCCTCTAATAGAGGATCTGACATGCTGTAGGGAGGAAATGTCGCTTAAATGATACACGTTAGACATGGAGAATTAGTAAATTCAGTTTAAAATCAGTTATCATTTAATAACCTTCTTTTTTGTTTTCTGTTTCCATTGTGAATGCACAAAGCTCAGAAGCACAAGGATACATAAATACAACACATTGACCCATATTCTCCTGTAAGACTAATGAGTTTGATGAGCGTGCTAGAACATAATTATTGACCCACACGCATAATGGTATTTCAGGGGATGTGGAGAAGAATTCACTATTAGGATTGTTTGAAAAGAATGGCTAATTTCTTGGGTAATAGAGCAGATCTACACACAGGAGTCACCAAACTCAGTTCAGCACAGAAGACAAAGAAACATGCACTTGTGAAAGATTCAAGGGAAATGATTCGAACTAGCTAAACCGCTCCTAAATGGCTTGGTTCTTTTAGCATATCATAAAGAAATTTACAGAGGCGTTAGTGTTATTCAGCAGCTAGATAATTGTACCTTCATCTCAGTTCACATCCACTACAGAGCTGGAGTATCTTAACATCTGTTTGGGCGGTGAAACAACAGCACTATGGGAAGGAATTAATGAGTAATATGCCTGCCGTGCTCCATTAGAGACTTTATGCTCCTCTTGATTATCAAAATTTTACAGCACCAACAAATCTGTTGAAGGGCTTCGCTCCTGAGATAGTGTCATACACCGGATTGATTTTATATATCTGCAAGCATTTTAAAATCATGGGACTCATGGGATACAAAACAGCAGCGCTCCGGATATGTGCTATAGGCTAGACATCAAGGTTGTTATGTGCCTTCTTGTGTTTGCAGCTGTCAGTAAGACACACCTGGTCATATGTTCTCTCATCTGTGCTATACTCCATTACCACAAGCTGTTTCTTATATAGGTGATATTTGAAATGAAAAGCCAAATAGGAGTCAAAAACAAAGATGCTGTTTTGATGTATATTTTGCTATATGGTGAGGAACATAATCAAGGACAGCGGCGCAGCACCAGAGTGGCCTCAGTTGCTGCTGGTGAATGAGAATGACAGATGCAATTATGGCCGTAACTGACCTGAGTGTGTTGATATGAGCACAAATATTGGGGCACATAACTGGAGCTTGTTACCTGTAATGCAATTAGCCTGGCTGGTGAAGCTGAATCCCAGATCAGTTTATTGGTCATAAATGAATGAAGTAAATCAATAGCATGTTTTCATCTACAGACGTGTTTGAAAAATGACTGTGCAGGGTAAAACAAAGGGGCCTTAGATGGAATAGTTCCTTTAGTGTCTGAATATGAAAATTTGCTGAAAGTTTTGTCACCCTCAGGTCATCCAAGATGTAGATAAGTTTGTTTCTTCATCAAAACAGATTTGTGACCTTGTCTTAAAAAATACATTGTATGGGTCAAAATTATCGATTTTTCTTTTATGCCAAAAATGATTAGGATATTAAGTAGAGATCATGTTCCATGAAGATAATTTGTAAATTTCCTATGGTAAATATATCAAAAAATAATTTTTGATTAGTAGCATGCATAGCTAAGAACATTTGGACAACTTTAAAGGCAATTTTCTCAATATTTTGATTGTTTTGCACCTTTAGATTTCTGATTTTTTTTAACAGTTGTGGCCAAATATTGTCCTATTTCAAAAAATGGACCTTTATGACTGGTTTTGTGGTCCAGGGTCACATTTGTAGACATTTAGCATTACATCACTCGCCCACCAATGGATCCTTGCAGTGAATGGGTGCCGTTAGAATGAGAGTCCAAACAGCTGATAAGAGCAAAACAATAATCCAAAAGTCCTCTATCCATAATATTGCTTTCTGCAGTCTTGTCTGAATCAGAATTAATATGTGCGTATCTAGCATTGTTTACAAGCGAAAACAGTTCAGAACTGTTCTAAACACATATGTGGGTGGATTTTGATGTGAGAGGACAACAGGATATTGACTTTTTCCACTGGAGGAGGCATTATTTTAGCAAGAAGTGACAGTTTAAGGTTTCTTACAAATATGCAGCTTTTCACTTTTTTGTTCTTTTGTGGAACACAAATGTTTAACATAGTGACTGTTTTGCTCTCTTGCATGCAAAGAAAGGCTGTCAAACTCAAAAAGTCTTCAATATATGACTCTATAGATGCTATATATATTTGTATAAGTCTTCTGAAGCCTTATGATGACTTTCTGTGAGAAATGGACTGGAATTTAAGTCTCTGAAAGTCTTATATTGAAAGAATTGCTTGACAACCATCAAAACTCCCTGTCATTGTATGGAAAAGCATTTTGGGCTTTCTGCTAGAAATAACTCCCTTTGATTCCACAGAAGAAAGAAAATCATACTAGTTTTGAAAGACAAGAGGGTGGGTGTTTTTTTTTATGTGAGCTATTTCATTTTTGAAGAACTGATAAACTATAAAAGAAATGTTTAAATATTCCTATGGGTCAGTGACATGTTACAAGCCTTACGGTTTTTGATGCTCAGTGCAAAATCGGTTGGGAGAACAGAGTCCAATTGGTTCTGAAAAACTCAGACTGCAAAACCCTTTACAGCCACTTTCCTGCCTCACTGAAATCGCTCATTGCATTTCAAGTCACAGAAGCAGCTTTAGTTCCTTACTGCTGCCACAATGACGCTCTATCAGCAATCCTCAGATTTCTAGGGTGTACTCAGCCTTGACAGCTGCCCAAATTTTAGCTGAATGCTTTGAAAACCCAGTGCCAGATTTGATTAATGTATTAGTAGCTTGATTTTTTTTGTCTAAATATTACAATTTGAGAATTAGAACGAGGAATTTCAAGCACTTTGTTGTAGCATTGTTTGCACTGAAAGTGTTTGTGGGACTGCATATTATATATTAGATATATTCTTTCATTGTAAGACAGCCGTTTTAAAGATTAAAATACTAACTCATCTGCTAATTGCACTTTAGTCGCAGTGCAGTACGAGAAAACGCAGATATAAAATGTCAGTTAAAATATTACCAGATATTATCATGCTTCCTTGTCAGAAATGACTCTCGCAGCTTCCTCTGAGGCAGGCAGAAGGGTAGGCAGAAACGGAACGTACCGCTGTTCAAATGTGTGTCACGTCTAAGAAGATAAATCTTCACTTTTCCAGAAAAACAGACACTTTAGTGTTCTGAACAAATCAATTCATAATTCTGTCAGCTCTCTGTATTTGAACTCGTTTCCTCTTTTTCCCTCCCTGCAGGTAAATGGTGATGACAGCTACCTGAATGCAGTGCAGAATACAGGTGAGTCAATACGAGTCTTCTCTGTTTTAGATCCCATTTACACCTGGTGTTTCAAAGTGTTTTTGATCACTCAAACCACTTTCAAAGGTGGTCAAAAATACATGTGACCACTGCATTTGTAGTGTAAATGATAGTCAGTCCTAATGAGTCTCTGACTGTGTTAAAATAAGTTTTACATTTTGTTTCTGACTGGAAAAAAACTGGAAAAGCATATTCATAAATTGTTTAGTATGTGCGGTGACAGATAATCTGCTTTGCATAAATGCATGCTAAATGAATACATAAAAAATGTAGATTATTTTAACATTTTAAGTTAATTTAGTGCAAGTATAATACAAAAATAACTCAAACTGTCATTTGCAATAAGAATTAACTTCAAGTTTATTTCAGAACATAGTGTCCAAACATTGCTGTGCTTTATCAACATGAAACTAATGAAGGAAGTCATGAAATCAGAGAAAACACACTGTAAACACACTGTTTTCTGAAGATTATTAGAGTTCGTTTTACAAAAATCTTTACTGTCATTTCCTTGTAATGAATTGCAAAATTTACTGCCACTTTTTGAGTGAAAATGGTTTCTACACCAGTTTATTTTAAGTGTTGATGCGTGTAAAAAAATGCCTGTAAATACCGTAGCAATGTGTATCATCTGGCAACCTGTGATTGTATCACCCAAAACATATCTGTTAAATTGCTTGACAAGCCATTTTCACAGTTGAATCTTTTTGAAAAACAATATTTTTATTGAAGAGATTGCCTCTCTCTCTTTTTTTAATAGCTAGTAGGCTTCAGTTTTGCCAAAGCTATAAAAATAAGCACCTTGTTTGTCAGTTCATGTGTTATTAGGAGGAGAGACATTCTCATTTTAGAGAATATTTAATGGACAAAAATGTAAGAGTCTAAAAAATATCAAGTCATCAGTATTTTGGATGATTTTCCCAGAAGAGAAGAACTATACATATATAAAAGTGAACGTACACTATATACAGTGCCTTGCGAAAGTATTCATACCCCTTCATTATTTTCAAATTTTCTTATGTTGCTGCCTAAGGTTAACCTGCTTTAGAATACTTTTTCCACATCAATCTACACTCCATAAACTATAATAGCAATTTATTAAAGATGAAAAACTTGGACCCTTATAACTGGTTTTATGGTCCAAGGTCACATTTGGGAATTTGGCATTACATCACTTGCTTACTAGTAGATCCTCTGCAGTGAATGGGTGCCGTCAGAATGAGAGTAGAAACAGCTGATTAAAGCAAAACAATAATCCGAAAGTCCTCTATCTATAATATTGCTTTCTGTAGTCTTGTCTGAATCTGAAGTAATATGCACATATCTAGCCCTGTTCTAAACACATATGTGGGTGGATTTTGACGTGAGAGGACAACAGGATATTGACTTTTTTACTGGAGGAGGCTTTATTATAGATTATGGACCAATATTTTGGCAGGAAGTGACAGTTTAAAGTTAAAACACCCTATAGGGATGGATTTGTTTCTTAGAAACTTGCGACTTTATGCTTCACAGGGATTGCTTGTCTCTCTTTTTTAATAGATAGTAGGCTTCATTTTTGCCAAAGCTATGAAAATAAGCACCTTGTTAGTCAGATCAGGTGTTATTAGGAGGAGAGACATTCTCATTTTAGAGAACATTTAATGGACAAAATCTCAAGTCATCAACATACACTACATACATTGCTTTGCAAAAGTATTCATACCCCTTCTTTATATTTTGTTATGTTGCTGCCTTAGGTTAAACTGCTTTAGAATACTTTTTTTCCACATCAATCTAGCAAAAAACAGGTCTTAACATCTTTGCAAAAGTATGAAAAATGTAATACTTAAATGATTCCACTGCATAAGTATGCATACCCTTATCTGGGACATTTGAAATTTAGCTCAGAAGCATTCATATTGCTTGTAGATGTTGCTACACTTTGAGTAAAGTTAACCTGTGGCAAATTAATTTGAATGGTCATGATTTGGAAAGGCAAACACATGTCAATAAAAGGTCTAACAGCTGAAAATGCTTATCAGAGCAAAAAAGGCCTGAGGTCAAGAAACTGCTTGTAAAGCTCAGAAACAGGATTGGATCAATCCACACATCTAGAGAGGAATTCAGAAAAATTCGGCTGCATTGAAGGTTTACAAAAGCATGTAGTCTCCATTACACTTAATGGAACTAGTTTGAAACAACTAGGATTCTTCCGAGCTGAAATCCTGGTCAAACTGAGGAATTCGTGAAGAAGGGCCATGGTTAAAGTGGTGACCAAGAATGAGTTGGTCACTCTAGTTGAGCTCCATGATCATATGCGGCGATAGGAGAGACCTACATATGAACAAACATCACTGAAACACTCGCCCGATCTGGGCTTTATGGTGGTGTGTCAAGATTCAATCCTTTCCTCAGTAAAGACACATAAAGCAAATTCCAAAATTAGCAAAAAAGAACCTAAAAGACCCTCAGACTGTGAGAAACAAGATTCTGTGGTTGGATGAACCTCAATTCCAAAAAAAGCTCATTGCACCAAAAGAGCATTCAGAGCCTCACACTGGGCAAAAGGTTCACCTTCCAACAGGACAATAAGCCAAAACGCACAACAAGATTGGTTTATAGACAACTCTATGAATGTTTCTTTAGTTTTTTAGTTTTAGTTTTTCAGTCTGGGCTTGAACCCAGTCACATATTTACGGAGAAACCTGAAAATGTGCGTCTACCCCCATCCAACCTGACAGAGCTTGAGAGGTGAAGAGGTGAGGAGAAGAATGGCAGATAATTGCCAAATGCTGATGAGCAAAGCTTGTCGCATCATACCCAAAAAGACTTGAGGCTGTAAAGGTGCTTCAGCTAAGTACTGAGTTAAGGGTATGAATACTTATGCAATGTACTTATTTCAGTTTTTTTATTTTTTATACTTTTGTGATGTTGTTACGATTCAGTTATTGCTTTGTCATAATGGTGTATGGACTGTAGAAAAAAGTAATTTAAAGCAGTTTAACATAAGGCTGCAACATAACAAAACGTGAAAAAATAAAGGGGTATGATTACTTTTACAAGACACTGTATACTGTAGATGGCTTCAAAGTATTAAAAGCAACAAAATGTTAATTTCATGGTCTCTAAAGGCGACATAGACTTTTATCTACACAGATGCATGAAAAATTAAAAACAAATGCTTGTTTAGAGTTACATTCCACTATATTACATTCTCTCAATTCTGCCGGTGTTCATAATGAGGCGACGAAGATGGATTTGCGATGGTTTGTCTTGTATAAATAATTCATAAATTCCCCTAGAGCTCCAAAATGTGACATTTACACCACATCACTGTGCGCTGGTCGCTGGATATCGCCAATGTGGCTGGTTAATAAGGGCATTCGCCCTGTGTTGGTGTCCCATCTTTCTGAACTCTGTCAGATTTTCTCCCTCATCTCATTCTCATATACTTCGACAGCGTGAAATTCCCCAGTACCAATCCCAGAGTGCTAATGACTGTCAGCGCTTTGATGTCACTGCATCAAGACAGATAAACAGCCAGGCCTGGACCGACCAATCAGACGGCTTTATGGTGCCGGGAACGGAAAGGGCTTAGATTGAACGATTTGGTTTTCTCTTCTCAATGAAAACATAAACTGTGCCAGAAGCATCCCTCATACATCAAAAGAAATGGGTCAGCTTATGATTTTATAGTTCCCTTGAAAGCTACGTGGTTAGATTGCTACCCAGATCTATAGGAAACATGCCACAGTTGTGGTTGGAGATGCTCGGACCAAATAAAGAAAGTTATTTTGATGTGAGTTATAGCCTACGACACAATGTGCAACGATTGCATGCAGAGTCTTTGTTGTGCAGCACAGAATGTCTGAAGCTTTGTACATGAAACAGTTGCCATATGAGACCTCATTTCTGTTTTATTTTGCAAAAAAACTGCCAATGCTAATGCGAATACCCCAGTGTCGCTTCCTGTCACCCATTGGTGCCCCACCATGCATCTGCTCTCACAGTCGCTTAACGCGCCAAAGCACGTTATGTGAACCGTATCAAATATTCATTGTGGTGGGGAAATGGATTATTTGGGGAGGGAGAATGAGCTCTCCTATGGCGCAGAGCTGAGAGTGTGTGTGTCCAAGTGCGCCATACGGATGCTTTGCGTAAATGACTTGATTTCTGCTGCCATTCGTTCTGCCAGTGTGCTTCCATTAGCTTGGAGCGGCACAGAGGGTGTCACTGGCTGAAGGTGAATGAATCCCAGCCAAACAGCTCTAATGCAGTGCACTGCATTATTTATTTTTCTCGTGATTATTTTTATGAATTTTTTGCACTGCATATTGTAAGGAAGTTCTGTTATATCGAAGCTATTTTCTCTGATTGTTCAGATTTGATTGCTTGTAGGTTTGATATTTCCTTTTAAAATTGTTTTTCGTTGTGCAACGAAATTGAAATTCTTCATAGAGGGAGGACATGTTGGACGGCTGTCTTTGTGTTGCCCAAGCTTTGATTGAATCACGCATGTCCTTCAGTTTTAATAGTTGACTCATAAGGTCATATTTTAAAGAATTCTTTTTGTAAAACATCACAGAAAAGACTCTCTTAGCCCATCTTCCTCTTCCGTGCATCTGCGCCAGTCTTTGCTTTCTCAAACAGCTTTGATGTTTCATCCCCCACCTTATGTGTCAGATCTGTGTGTTTGGTGTAGAAATGAGAAGAATGTCAGTGTAAGAGTTGATCTTTCAAGGAATGGCTTTTTGTGAATGAGCTGGATGCGTTGCATTGTCAAATCCAAATCCGTCTCTCTCTGATTCCCCGTTGTGTCCCTTCCCCCAACCTCTCCCATGTCGTAGGCATCATTAACACCTGGGGATCAGCCATTTTTTCTTGCATCGTAATGGAAGGAGATCGAAATGTCTGAGCCTTTGCTGAGTAAGCATTGCTGGCTCCTTGTGCTGGTCCTGACACCTCTGTTTTACACTCTCTTATTACCTGACCTTCCCTATCATTCCTGTTAAAATTCTCCCTGCTTCTTTTTATCACCAAACGTACCATTCCATCAGGCAGAAGATGTCTGTCTCCTTTGTTCTCTTTTATAAAAGGATTCAAATGTCAGCCAAATGTATCAGTCCTAAAGGGATAGTTAAATGCTATCATTATTTACTTACAGCGTTCCAAACCCAAAATGCTGTTTTTTCTGTGGGCCATAAAATTCTAAAAAGAATAAATGGCATAATAAATGCACCATAAATTCTAAAAACAATATCAAATGTGGCATCTCTTGTGAGGTTGGATGTCAGTAACATCAAATGCCAGTGATTATTGAGTGTTTCTTAATATCATGATATCCAAACTACACAATAAGTAGCATTTTTTTAAATGAATAATGAATAAAAACTTTTAGAAATTCCATTTACGGTATAATTTCTATTCACTACACTCTAAAAAATGCTTGGTTAAAAACAACCATTTCTGGCTGGGAAAATGTTGGACAGAACCCACATAAACTGGGTTATTTTGACCCAGCTTGGTGGATTTTATACATTAACCCATTTGCTGGGTTATTTTTTGACCTAGTGCTGGGTCAGTCAACCTATTAAAGGTTTTCATTTTAAATAATAATAATATACTCTAAAATCTGTTTTATACAGGACAAGAACAGTGTACAGTATTCAATGTCAGTAATTTTAGGATGTGACGGGAGCAGCAAGAGCAGCCAGTGGGCATCTGTGGGAAGAAAATTGCTATCAGTAGGCTGTTCCCGTTCATTAAATGACTTACATTCATGACTTATCTTATATTCATGTTTGAAAAGTTACATCAGAAACCTTTACCTTGCCTTTATCTTGTTTGTCAGACATTTAAGTTCAACTCTGCAAATGCAAATTGTGACCACTGTGTCGCTAGTGCACTGGATCAATAGCGCTCATATTGTAGGCAGTGGAGCGCACAGCAACTTTGTTACATATAACAGAGAAGTCACATTGTTTTTCAGCCCTGGTCGCACATTCATTTGGTGGAAGGTGAAATGGTGAAACTTCAATGGTGGTGCTGGTGCATTGTTCGCTTTAAGTGCAGATCAGGTGAATGCTGAGGTTAGCTTCAATGTACATTTAAAGGGGTCCTATTATGCTTTTTCACTTTCTGAACTTTAGCGAGTGTGTGGTGTGTATGTTTGGGCATAAAAAACATCTACAAAGTTACAAATCTCAAAGTCCACTCCAAAGGGAGATATTTAGTTTTTAAAAAAAATCCCTTTTCAAGAACTACTACGAACGGCTTCTTTGGACTACAGCGTTTGTTTTCCTGATGCTGTGATGTCACAACGGAAATCCTGCCTACGGAAATTCTAATCATTTACGGGTGGGGGATTTGCCTAACTTTAGCAATGTATTATGGACAGCCGCTTCTATGTATAGGTGATCTCGCAGGCTGACGATAGGACCAACACTACTGTAGCGTATTATTTACTCACCCTTCATGCGTTCTAGGTGTATATGACTTCCTTCTTTTAGACGAATGCAATTGGAGTTATATTAAAAATAAACCTGGCACTCCCAAGCTTTAGAATGGCATAGACTGGTGTTTCTCTCCAAAACATATCGATCCATGATAAAAAGTGTCTCGCATGGCTCCTGGGGGGTCAGTAAAAGCCTATTTTAGCGATGTGATGTTTTTGTAAGAAAAATATCCATATTTAAAACGTAAGAATCACTTTAATCTAGTTTGCTGCTTTGGGAAGGGGCATGGCAGGACTGAACGCTGTTTAAGCTGTTCGCCAATTGCAATGCAGTGGGACTGCTAACCAATCACAACACATTTGTTTTTTTTTTGGAACTAATCGAGCCATTTGTGCCAGCCTGGGAATAAATCCATTGTAATAATGTAAATTATGTGAAAAATTATGCGTTTTTCGACCATCAAGCATGAGAGCATGTTCCAGTGCACCTCCAAAACAAAATAAAGACTTTGTAAAAGAGCATAATATGACCCCTTCAAACAAAAAAAAAAATTGTGAGACTAGAGATGTGTTCCTATATTTATACAGTAAAACTTTGACAGGAATACAGTGTAATACAAACCTTAATTTCATTCAGGATGTCTCCTGTCAAGTTTTTCTCTCAGAGCATAACACAAAATTACCACTAACAAATGTATATAGTTTTAACCAGTTTGGCACAGACTACCCAACATTGGGTTATACTGACCCAGCGCTGGGTGGGTAGCCTATGTGAGGGGGTTCATCATTTGTATTGACAGTGAAAATGACCCAGCAGCTGAGTTACAGAAAAACTACCCAGCACCTGGGTAAAAATATTAAAAATAATCCAATAAAATGAACCAACACGCTGAACCCAGCATTTGGGTTTAAAAATAACGCAACATTTTTTACAGAAACTACATTGTGTATTCTAAAAAATGCTGGGTTAAAAACAACCCAGCACTGGGTGAAATATTGACAAATGATTGGGTTGTTTTGACCTAACAGTTGGGTTAAATGTTCAACCAGCCTTCTGGGTAGTTTTAACTCAACTATTGCTTAAAATTTATTTTAACTTATTACTGTAGTTCTTGCCTAAAATGAACCCAAAGTATGTTGAAAATAACAATTTATTAAAAAGTTGAATAAATAATAATTAATTATACCAAGGGGCCGTTGAATGCTTGAATCTGATTGGCTGACGAACATTCTAATAGTGTGCATTATTTCAAAGACTAGAATACCTTAAAGGGACTTTGATTATTGTCAGGGAAACGCACGGCAAATGTAGTTCCAGCCAGCTCTTGACTGCATTACGTGTCTATAACACTTCGCCACATGATTTCAGTTATTTACAGCCTAAAACAGCAAAATAACCAAAATCCACAACGACACTGGCCAAACAAATAAATACAGTAAACAACAGGATAAAAATGAAAGATTATTTTCATGTTTTTGCCACTCTTCTCCCACTCTCTCTTTCTTACAGACGCACACACGTTAGCATGCGCGTTAATGTTGTCAGCGCTGCTCTGACAGTTAACAACTTAAAAGCTACATGGCATTTCTCACAAGCGAGGTAATAACGGCACTGTTACTGAAGAAAATTAACTTAAAGTTTCACTATTAGTAGAGACGCTGCTTTTGAACACTTTTGAGAGACACACAGACTCACAGAGTTAAATCTCTCTCTCTCTCTCTCTCTTTGTGTCTGTCTGCCTGTCTGTCTAAACTTCATCTGCTATCAACGGCTCAAGCGTCTAGTCTAAAATGACGTTTTGGAATTAGCAACGGAGGGGGCAATTATTTCTTAAATAAAACACTTTAAAAAAATTTGCTTATTGCTAATGTTCACCTTTTGATTATTGCTGATGCTTCCAGTAATTGTGTCTGATTTTTAATTTACAACCTATTTTGGGTTCATTTTAAGCCAGTCATTTTTTAAACAATAGAGTTAAATGAACAAAAAAACAACCCAGTTGTTGGGTTTGTCCCTATTTAACCCAGCGCTGAGTTGTTTTAAACCCAGCATTTTTTAGAGGGTAAATATCTGAGAATCTGAGTGGTTTTTGCCTGTTGCTTTTGTGTTGCTGGGGTGTTGTCAGTTGTTCCTGGGTGTTGCTGTGTTGTTGTGATGAGGTTCTGGGTAGTTGTTAGGCTGTTGCTAAGGTGTTCTGTGTAGTTGTAAAGTTGTTACATACTAAGCTTCTATGAAATTCTATTCCATAGATTGGACTACTATTCAAACCTAATCTATTTTTAAAGAAATTAATACTTTAATTCAGCAAGGATGCATTCATTTGATCAAATATGACAGTATAGACATTTATAATGTTACTAAAGATTTCTTTTTCGAATAAATGCTTCCTTTTCACTTTCTATTCACTGAAGAAAAATATTAAACAGCAAATACTGTTTTCAGCTTTGACGATAAATGTTTCTTGAGCACCAATTCATCATATTACAATGATTTCTGAAAACTCATGTGACACTGAAGACTAGAGTAGTAATGGCAGATTGTAATATTATTTCACCAAATTGCTGTTTTTACTGTATTTTTTAATACAGTACAAAATATGCTTTGGTGAGCATTAGAGACTACTTTCAAATCATTAAAAGAATTTCGCCAACCCCAATCTTTTAAACAGTTTTATTTTTTTTTAAACAATAAACTCTTTATTAGAGTCCTAAAACAAGATTGCTAGTGGGATAAGAAAAATAGCTTTAATTAAAGAAATATTCTCTTCAAACAAAACATAATTATCAGACACAATTTTGCTTCTGAAGTAAATTGAACTTGTCTAAAAAGACGTTTAGATACTTTACTGTAAAACAAGGGAAAATACTAATTAAAACGAAAATGAATGTAAAAAGCAATCAAAAGCTTTTTATTCTGTGTCACTCTCTCCAGATGAAATATTTTTCAGTTTGTTCCAGACACTTTATCGACAGCATTATGGCGTTTCCTGCCCACACATCTTTATGCATCCAATTAAGCAGAAAGCAGAGAACGATTTCCCTGAGGTTGGCACAACTCTTTCTGAGAGCGCTCTCCGTCATCCTGTTTTAATATGTCTAATTCAGCTCTGCCCTGATTGCAGCGGGTCTGTCTGAGCTTGCAGATGGAGACATTAATCTACTGCTGCTCTTACACACTCACGCACACACTGTTCCTCGGTAATATATGTTTTTCTGATATCACTTGAATGCAGACAGCCTGGCTCAGAAAGTGCAATCGTATGAGTATGCAGACAACGAAGACTGCAGACGTGCCAGTCGTGACTCTGATTAACAGCCTGTTCTTTCTACTGTCACTGATGTGTTTTCAAAGGCAAGTGGAAGGTGGAGGACCCTTCATATCTACAGAGCTTTCTGGTGACAGCTTCTGCTGAGTCATGTAGTGCTGGATTCTGGGACTTAAGAAATTGTGGGTTAACAGAGGATTATAAGAAGCAAAAGATCACAGCCTCTCCATCCTTCCCTGACTGTCTTTGGGTCCAACGCACAACAAAGTTCCTCAAAAATTGCAGACAACATGGAAATTCTGCTGACATCTCTCAGTGGCTTTTTTGTGCAATGTCTGCAGCATTTCACAGTCCATATGGACCTCACCATCTAAACTCTCCATGAGTGCTTCCCATAGTTCTGCTCTCTTCCCCACCATGTGTTCAGTCATCCGGCGAGAGATACATCAGCGCGGTACTAAAATCAAACGCTCAAGCGCCACTTAGCAAAGTAAAGTTGGGTTCAAACTGTTCAAAAGTTTAGAACGGCTCCCTAATAATCTTTCCAACACATTATCTAGCCATTCACAGCGTGCATGATGTTGTTATGTGAGAAATACAATTTGATCCTGATTTTCACAGTGCTACAAGCCCAAAATTGAGTTAGCTTAATCGAGTTTGAATTCTGGAAGAAGACCAGCTCTGATTTTACATCCAGCTATCTATGATTCAGGCATAATCATGTGAGGACTTATGTGTGCTTCAGTCATTTTTCCAATCATTTCTTCTTTTGCATTTTTTTCTTATGCTTACGTGCTTAAACGACTTTCCTTTTTCATTGTCGCTTTTAGCTGTGCGCTAGGGAGTTTGTAATAAACTTCTTTGGCACAATATGCCTTGTGAAATTTTTTTTGCATCTTTGTCCATTCGCTTGTTTTCAGTTTTTCTTGTGTTTCGTTGAGTTGCCCTGCCCAAAGTGAAATCTCATTGTTTCAAAATCCTAGTCTGTATTAGACATCAAATATTCTCAGTTGGGCTGTGATTGTGCCACGCCACACAGACATTTTCTTTCAGTTTGGACAGACAAATTACTCATCTCGGGAAGCTTGTCAGTTCGTACCTGCTGGGACTCGTTGTAAGTGACAGTATAATTGCTAGTCATAGCAGATGTCTGTCCGTGAATAAAGCCTTGTGATAATTTTAGTTTCATTGACTTACGCATTGCTGCACTTCCTTATACTCTGTCAAAATGCATCTATAGCTTGAATTTAACCCAGAAATATCCAATTTAAGGCATATGGACTCAAGAGTCAATCAAATGCTGCTTTAAAACAAAAGGGTTTGTGTGGTATTGATCATCTGATCTCTAAATTTGGGAAAGTGTATATGTAGCAAGACATTGATGTAGTGATTGGTGTATATAGTCTTGCAGTTGACTCTATGCACTGAGCGTTCTTTAGAACTTCTGCATAATGATAAGCCAGTTCGTAAACTTCAGCTGAAGCTCATTTTATATGTGCTATACAGTACAGTATATAGGTGGACACTCTTGAGACTCCTCTACTGCCTCGTTCTTATCAGAAACTGAGAAAAATAATAATTGCAACGTTGTAAATAATGATTTAAATGCCGAGCCTGGTAATCCCAGGAGAGTACCTGCATAGTTGTACATTTAAATGCTGACAGCTAAACAATATCATAAGGTGTTTAGGCTAACGTTAGCTAGCTAGTGAAACTTCTCTTCAAGGACTTGATAATCAGTAATTTGCCTTCGTAGTCATGAACACATTTAAAAAATCTTGTAAATTTTTCAAAGCTTTTATTATTTTTCAACTTTACAGCTGTGCAATAAAATTCACTTCAAAGATTCACTTTTCATTCATAAAGACGATATGGAAAAAAGTGTCTTTTCATGGAAACGTCTTTTTTTAAAGGGGTCATCCGGTGCCACATGCACTTTTACAAGCTGTTTGAACTGAAATGTGTGTTAGGAGTGTGTGTACACAACCACCCTAGAATGACAAAGATCCACCCAGTAGTTTTCTTTCAATTTCGTAAAATAATTTGCCCCTTCTCATATCGAGCCGTTCTCAGATGCCTGTCGTTGTGACGTAACACCGAGAGAGGCCGCTCCTGCGATAGTTGATAGACAGCAGTGTTTTAGCATAGACCCGAGTGTAAACTGACAGCACTGAGGGAATGTGACAGCTGATCTATCTAAATGGGTTAATGTTTACACAAATCATTTCTCACCATAATGCTTTATAAACGAGGGTCAGTATAAAGCTTAGCTTTGTAAGGCTAGATGGTTTAAAACACTGTCTGTTAATGATTAAGATGTAACGTTAACACAATACCTGCCAAACGTGTTTACAGCCCGCAACTGCACGAGTAAAGACTATAACACTCACATTTATGTATTTCAATATAAGGACGAGGTAAACACATCGTGTTCGTCTCTTTACCACAGTAAACACATCACGTTCATCTCTTTACCACAGTAAACACACCGCGTTCAGCTCTGTACCACAGTAAACACATCGCGTTCGTCTCTTTACCACAGTAAACACACCATGTTCAGCTCTTTACCACAGTAAACACATCGCGTTCGTCTCTTTACCACAGTAAACACACCGCGTTCGTCTTTTTACCACAGTAAACACAGTAAACACATCGCGTTCGTCTCTTTACCACAGTAAACACATCGCGTTCGTCTCTTTACCACAGTAAACACACCGCGTTCGTCTTTTTACCACAGTAAACACAGTAAACACATCGCGTTCGTCTCTTTACCACAGTAAACACACCGCGTTCGTCTTTTTACCACAGTTAACACAGTAAACACATCGCGTTCGTCTCTTTAACACAGTAAACACACCGTGTTCGTTTCTTTACCACAGTAAACACACCGCGTTCGTATCTATCTCAGTACTTTACCCTGCCAGTACATATAAAGATAAATCAAAGTGACATTAAGTTTACTAACCATTCAGACACGTCCAGTATAAAGGTGTGTTCACACCGGACGCGAATGAAGCGGCAAGCGCGAGTAATTTACATGTTAAGTAAATACAAAGACGCGAATAGCCATCCTGCGGCGCAAAACGCGCGAATAGCGCAAATGATGAAGCGGCGCGAATTGAGCGTTTCAAGCGTTTGCCGTGCCATTCGCACGAGTTCAAAAATCTGAACTTTGGCGAAAATTCGCGCCACGTTAACCAATCAGCAGCTTCCTCTAGTAGTGACGGAGGCAGAAATCCGAAACAACAACGGAGGACAAAATCACCGTTGCTGTCTGTGGTTGCTCGGAGCTGTACGATACATCTTTGTACTTTTATAGAAACAGGAATAAAAAGGATCTTGCGTGGAAGAAAGTGAGTGAAGAGGTCGGACAATCTGGTAAGTTTTAAAAAAAACGCTCTTTACTCAATCTGACCTACATATAGACGTTTTTCCTGAACACGGAAGTAAGTCCGACTCTTAACTGAAAGAATGCTTTGCATTTCCGGTCTGCATTGTTTCTAGTCAAATTAGGGTATATTCTGAGCTAATATACTAACGTTTAACCTATTAAAATGTTTTCAAAAAGCACATGGCTCCATAGCGCCATCACTTGGCAATGTCGCAATGACCGTCATTTGTCAGTGCCTCACTTTAATGAGTGTGTAGATGACACGAAGCAGCGGACGTTAGCTACATTAAAAACAGATGGACGCTATTTGAATGGGTTCCTATGGAAACCGGAACAGAAAAGCATTCAATCTGACGTTAGAATTCGTAATGGCGGCGCTCATCGTTTACTCAGGAAAAAGGTCTATATATACATATTGAGACTACAAGCAAGCTAAAACAACTAAAGCTGGCAAATTGAGCTCATTCACCTATTTTACAACTGCTTTCCTGCTGACGAGTGGCAGACGCCCCTCCCATGACGCGAATTCGCGTCTGTTGTGAAGTAAATGTCACGCGCGAATGACGCGAATTTCATGCGCGAATGAAGCAAGTAAACTTAAATATTCAAGCGTCCAACTACGTCGCGTCTGGTGTGAACGCACCATTAGCCATAATTGCCGAACTTCTTTGCGGGTGTCATTTTGTTTCGGTTCCAACTCCGGTTTTTAAATTAAATTTTAAATGGATCTGGTTGTACAGTGTCTTCAAAGCCCCCAAGTGCCATTTTCCCTAAACTATACAACTATACCCCCAACTGTTGTCTAGGCAACACCCCATGTGCTATGTAATGACACGCCCCACAGAACTGAAGGGCGGGGTGAGCAGAGGTTCATAAAATTTAAAGGGCCAGGTACTGATATCACTTGCTGAGAACAGAGGCATTTTTTACCAGGTAAAATGTTTTTTTACACTACCATAGAGAATTTTTAATCAAAGTATATTACAAACTTTTCATTAGGACCCTAAAGCATCATATTAACTTGTGGAAAATGGGCATCGGATGACCCCTTTAAGATAAAAATGACGTCTGGCTTTTCGATTTATTATAACATTACTAGTATAATAAATTGTAGTATTTTTACCGCACTGAAGTACATAGTATAGCAAGTGCAGAAAGTCAGTAAGCTCAGACACAAACAGCCTATAAGAGTGAATTATTTAAATACTTATATATAGTTCATTACAAATTAAATAAGTTAAATATTAATGGTATAATAATTAAATAATGGACTCAACATGAATCGATATGAATTTGAAATATTTGATATCATTTTAATAAATACATCTTTTAGGCTTTATCTTGAACTGTCAAAGCTATTAAATAGCCTATATTTAACCAACACAAACTTGTTACTGCTGTAGTTTTGTTACTCTGAATTTAGTCTGAATCATGTAAGCTCTTTTTTTGACAGTCAGCTTGTCAGATGTTTCGTCCGGTTATTACTGTTAATCATAGCAATGACTCACGCATATTTAGCCGATTTACTGGTGTATTTTTTCAAACTCGTGTTTATCGTTCTTGAAGCGGTATACATCGACGTTTGGTCCTCTTAGACAGACACAACTTTTCTTCGATTGTGAATGGATTATATAGAGAAAATGAGCAAAGTACACTCCTATTATGTTACAGTACAGTTGAGCGGAAATGACTTAGCTGGCTTGACTAAACAAGGAAGTAATCCGTGCATATGGTCAATTGAGGCTTAAAGGGATAGTTCACCCCAAAATGAAAATTCTGTCATTAATTACTCATCCTCATGTAGTTCCAAAACTGTAAGACCTTTGTTCATCTTTGGAACACAAATTTAGAGAGAGCTTTCTGACCCTGCATAGATGGCAACGGTACTACAACGATACAACAACAGAATGCGTAGGAGAAGAATTGTTGAATAAAGTTGTTCTTTTAGTTTTTTTCATTTTGTCGATGTTCTTGGTACATTTTCTGGACCTTGAACGTGGTACGACCCTTGCTGTCTATGCAGGGTTGGAAAGTTCTCTCTAAATTTGTGTTCCAAAGATGAACAAAGGTCTTACGGATTTGGAACGACATGAGGATGAGTAATTAATGACAGAATTTTCATTTTTGGGTGAATTATCCCTTACAAGGTGCAAGTTTGAAATGATTATGCCTTTAAATCCTGTACGGGTGGTGTAGCTCATGTTGGTGAGTCTCAAGTAGGGCAGGTCAGTGAGAGTTCGGCTCCCTGCCGCGTTATTGGCTGCTCATCTTGGCTTCTCTGCACCTGCTTAGAGCGGAGCCCTGTCTAATCCCTCGTCCTTTATGCTGGAAAAGGAGGCTGAAAGAGGGATCCAGATGTCCACTTTCTCTCTCTTTTAACTCTACTGCCCAGGGCCTGAGGAATCAGTGCTCATGGCTTGGAGGAGTTGTAGAGGCCAAGTTGGGTGTTCCGGAGAGATAAACAAAAGGGCTGCTGTTAGATACAAGATGCTGGCAGAAAAGCCATATTGAAAGGCCACATCTGTAGCTCTACAGATTGGCAGTTTATACAACAGGGATTTTTATTTTGGACTCTAATGACAAAAGGGGATTTTGGAAGGGATTTTGGTAGATAGTGAGCGCTCTTGGAACTAAACCTAAAATGTTTTTTTATGCATGTGGACCAACAGTTACATATATAAACGTCAGAAAACTCACAAAATAAATCAGACAGAGAGATTTTCAGACTTTTTCCCTTGTTTACAGCGTCTGTATTTTTCAGAACAGATATTTTAACTTGAAGTGTGGTGTTCCAGAAAATAAACACCTCACAGAAACATCAAGTACAAGGTTTACTCTGTCAGTTTGTGCAATCTGTGCAATGCTGTCAATTAGCACAGGAAATTACTTTGAGTATGAGTAAAAATAAATATATACACAGCAAGATACTAAACATGATGGACATATGCAGAGACTCATTTTTCACTTTGTTGTTCTCTCTTTCAACTACTTTCGGTTGTTAAATGAGAAATTTTCTTGGCATCATGCTGACTCTCACATGTGACTACAAAACCAGTCTTAAGAAGCACTGGTATATTTGTAGCAATAGCCAAAATAGCAATCGCATTGCTCAGAACTTCATTTGCACAACTTTAAAGGCGATTTTCTCAATATTTAGATTTAGATTTTTCTTCAGATTCCAGATTTTCAAATAGTTGTATCTCAACTAAAGATTGTCCTAACAAACCATACATTAATGGAAAGCTTATTTATTCAGCTTTCAGATGATGTGTAAATCTCAATTAAAAAAAAAAATGACTCTATGATTCGTTTTGTGGTCCAGGGTCACGTATTATGTAGATACACTGGATATTGTCTGAACAAACAAATCAGGCTTCATCATTTCCAAAATGCCAGTGTGATCAGTCAGCCTTAAAGATGGGATTTGAAAACTAAATCAGATTTGTGCACAGTATAAAATCCTTTTTCTCTTTTTTCAGTACCTCTGTCCTGCTCTGAGGGCTTCACTGAGCTGGGCTATTACAATGGCACAGTTTCTCAAACCGACTCAGGTTCACCCTGTCTGAAGTGGACAGAATTCCCAGATTACGTGCAGCAGTATCCAGGCAGGGGTCTGGGAGAGCACAATTTTTGTCGAAATCCTGATCGTGAGTCCAATCCATGGTGCTTTTTCAGACAGAGCTCAGGAGCCATTGGCTGGGCCTACTGCGACTGCCACCAAGGTGAGTACTACAGTGTTTCATTAAAGATCTGCTACGTTCCACTATTTAGTTAAAGAGTATTATAGATATTTTGTAATATCATTGTTTTAAAATATATCTTATAGGGATAGTTCACCCAAAAATTAAAATTACCCCATGATTTACTCACCCTCAAACCATCCTAGGTGTATATGACTTCTTTCTGGTGAATACAATCAAAGTTATATTAAAAAATGTCCTTGCTCTTCAACGCTTTATAATGGCAGTGAATGGGTGTTGAGATTTTGAAGTCCAATAAAGTGCATCCATCCATCATAAAATGTACTCCACATGGCTTGGGTTAATAAAGGCTCCTCTTGGATTATATTGAAATCCTCCAACATTTTTCTTTACAAATCCTCGTTTTGTACTTCTAATTTGTAATTGCTTAATTGTTCTGTCAACATGTTCCCTTACTTCATACATCATACGCTGGACACCAGTCTCTTGTGTATGCACATACAACAGTTAGTGAAACCTAGAGATTACGGTTTATACATTTAAATATGGATATTTTTCTTACACAAATGCATCTATTCACTTCAAAATGCGTTTATTAACCCCCTGGAGCCATGTGGAGAACTTTTTATGATGGATGGATGCACTTTATTGGACTTCAAAATCTCAACACCCATTCACTGCCATTATAAAGCTAGGAAGAGCCAGGACATTTTTTAATATATATGCTCCCAGTCAAAATTTTTTGAAAACACTTACCCATTCTCTTTAATTTTGACTGGTAGTGTAACTCCGATTGTAGTAGTCTGAAAGAAGAAAGTCATTCACACCTAGGATGGCTTGTGGGTGAGTAATTTATAGAGTAATTTTTTATTTTTGGGAGAACTATCCCTTCAAAGTGGTGTCCCACTAGCCAAGTCAAAACCCAATTTTATTGAATTTTTTGTAAAATCTCCCTCTTTTCTGTCTGAGATCTATCAAGTGCAGTGATTGATATGATATGAAGAGCAATCCACAGTTTCCTGTCATAGATTATGATACCTTGTGTTGACAAATCAATGTGAGACTCGCCAAATAATAACTGAAATAACAGCAATTCACTTCTACCCCATGAATCCCTTCAGATTTTCGTGCGGAATATTCATGCACAGCTTCAATGAAAAAAAAAGAAGTACATTCAATAAACAACCCTCACTGTTTTATTTTATTCATTTTAGTTTCTGAGAACTCCAGGAAAACACAATCAGTGTTTGCAATATGTGGCTTTGCGTCTGCTGAGGAAAAAGTTTGGGTCAGATCCATTAACTCATCAGGGAGTTGAATCTCTGGAGCTGTTAAAGCTTCCCGCTGAGAGAAACACGGGCGTTTATGACTGAAAATCAGCTAGTGGGACGACAGCCTTAGATGTTTGAATATTCTAACATTCTTCAGCTGATAAATATGTGTTTTAGTACCTCTTTGTGTACTGTTGTCCTACTTTCCTTTTCGTCTCTTGGAAGACTGCTGTTTTGCATCAACTTTATATTTAGAAATCAATGCTTGACATTCTTGTGAAGAACATTCTGTATATATCTCAGGAAAATTAGAAAAGGTTTTTTCCTAAAGAAAGATGAAGCTTGGGTAAAAAGCATATTTTCTGTGAGTAGGTGAGACAAAGGGTGACTGTGACTTTGCTAAGTAGGACATGCTCCTGGATAAACATTTTGTTCCTGTTATCAACCAATCACATATTGCTGTTAGGTCTAAGGCTGGGATTACGGGCATGAATACGTCGATAAGAACAAAGATTTACTTTTATCATGTTATGCCTCTGATTTTAGGAGCTTATGCCAAGGGATCTGAATAAACTATTTACACCACTAATAAACTGTATGTAAAGAAGCTGTACTATTAAAGGGATAGTTAACCCCAAAATGAAAATTCTGTCTCTAATTTGTGTCGTTCCAACCCTGTAAGACCTTTGTTCATCTTCGGAACACAAATTAAGATATTTTTGATGAAATACAAGAATTTTCTGACACTGCATAGACAGCGATGCAACTGACACGTTCAAGGCCCAGAAAGGTTGTAAGGACATCGTTAAAATAGTTCATATGACATCAGTGGTTCAACCTTAATTTTATCAAGCTACAAGAATACTTTTTGTGCAGAAGGAAAACAAAAATAACACTATATCCAACAATTTCTTCTCTTCTGTGTCAGTTGAACCACTGATGTCACAATGACTATTTTGATGTCTTTACTACCTTTCTGGGCAAGCAACCACCCTGAACTCCCTAGAAATGTCATATCAGTACACTAAAAAAAGAAACTCATAACAACAGCTTAATATATAATAATAAGCTATATGTTTATCTCTTACTTGTTCAGGAGCAGTCAGGTTAGCAGGAGGTTCGTCCTCAAAGAGTGGCCGACTGGAGGTCTACCTAAATGGCCAGTGGGGTTCGGTTTGTGACACACACTGGACAGACCGAGATGCCAGTGTGGTTTGCCGACAACTTGGACTGGGGTATGAATATTTATGTTTATTTCTAACTAGAATGTCAATTTAACACATAAATGTTAGAGCTGTCACTAACAATTATTTTGACAATCGAGTAAGTAATCGATCGATTATTCTGACGATTAATCGAGCACTTGGATATATATATATATATATATATATATATATATATATATTATTATTTTTAAAATAGGCCTAAGCAAACAATAAAGTATCAAAAGCAAAAAAGCAAGTAATCAAATTATTTTATTGAACAAAACTGTTAAAATACATACTGTATTATAAACAATAGAACTAATGTACTTTATGCATTATAACAAATGACTGCAAAGGGTGCCAATGGCCTGACAATGCTTTTTTACACATTACTGCGCAATCTAATCAAAGTCTCTTTCAAAAAAGTCCCTTCACTCGGCAGCCATATTTGCAATGCCTCCGGGCAGCTCATACAAGACCAATTCCTATCTAAATGAATGGGGGAATCCTGAAATCTCAAAAACATCTCGCAGAACTCGCAATAAAATTATATATTCCAAATCAGCAACAAAATCTGAAATGAACTGCCCCGTGAATGTTGTTTCTTATGCTCAAAAAAGCTTATTAAAAAGCTTATTTTTTAGGCTAGACCAGCCGATGCGACCGCTGGAGTTTACCAATCATTGATTGGCTCTTTCATTTAGAAGGCAGGACTTTTCCGCCATATTGCACGTTGCAGTTTCTCTAATTCATAAATATAGCATTGAACCGTCTTTGTATTTCTGTACTCTTTGATCTAATTCTTGTTTAATATTGACTAAATAACATTTAGTTTTGGCCATTTCTTTACAACAAAAATGCTACAGCCACTGTAGTTTCTTGAATATGTGGACATCAAATAGCGTAAACTCAGAGTGAGGGTTTGAGCTTTTATTTTGAAATCGCGATAAACAGTAGAGAATTTTGAGAAAGATAATCAATGCATTCTCCTGTAATATATAAATTATGCTTTTTTATGCTTTATTATGATTTTTTTAATGGGTTTAATATATCATGCAGCCTTGGAAAACAGTCTAATAATGCGCTTCATGGATTCTCGTCCGGTATTTTGCTGGTTACTCGACACGGGCATATAGCAGCTGAGGATTTTTGTAAAATCGAGTACTCAAATTGATTTAATGAATCGTGACGGCCCTAATTAATTTAAACAAATAATTAAAGATAATGTGAATAATGAAGCTTCGACTGAAACAGCAATGTAACGTCTGTCTTTTTCTGGACAAATGTGATTAATTTTTTATTTTTTTTTAAATTGGATAAAATTCAGCTCTTTTTTGACATTCTATGAGTATTAGATCAGATTTTCCACGTATTCATGGATATGTGCCCCTCAGTGTGGTCAAAACAGGGTTACTCATTGTATATTTAAATAATTAATTAAAATTCACAGTGTCTTCTATATCTATTTTTGATTTAGCCTTTGTTAAATCATCTGAAAGTGGGTGGAAAGACTCAGGTCGCTGAACAGTGGAGGAGCTAACTTCTTCATATTTCTTTCCGTGTGTTGTAGTGAGATTGGCACGGCTCTCCAGCACTCATATTTTGGCCCGGGCTCCGGGCTTTTTCACTACGCCCGCCTTGGCTGCCGTGGTGATGAGAAATCCCTGCTGGAGTGCAGGAGCAGGAAGTTTGTTACGAGCGACTGTAACCATGGAAACGAGGCCGGAGTGGTCTGCGCACCACCTGAAGGTCAGTGTGCTTTCTGTGAGAGTGAAGCTAATGACCTTTTAAGTGACAAGTGAATAATAATAAACACTCCTGCATCTAGACGCCCTTGCAAAACCATCCAGCTGCCATGAAACAGAAAGAGTGATTTTAAATAGGATGCAAAGATCCATCAGGGTTATTTATAAATTCTGGTTTCGTGAATTCAGTTTCCGCCTCTGTGTCTGCATCGCAAGTGAACGCCGCAATACGACAACTAAGATTGCTCCCATTATAATCAACAAAGCTGTCTACAAGTGCTTATAATGTGAGCGTCTTGTTTTTTTCATGATGTGTCGTGCAGCACCTCGTTGCTTTCTTACAGTGCAGACCGGGTGTAAAACCCGCTAATTAAATTACATTCAGTTGCAGTTTTTGCTGTTCATTTATTCTTTTTTCTGTATAATGTCATCATTGATTGATAAAATTCTATAAACAAATCCCCTTTATGCTTTATTATGCTTTCATTTACCAATAAAAGTGGACTGTTCTCAGCTCTGTCAAATTTGTAATCAATTCCACAGATTGAAGATGTGAAAAAAAGTGTTTGGATCTGCTCAGGATTCGTTACACTTTCATTTTTCTTGAACGCTGTGATATAAATATCAAAAATATGATTAGATATTGCTGTAATCGTGAGTTTTTGCACATTTGACTGTAAAACCGTATGAAAAATAATAATTATTATTTATTCCCTGGTCACCCTGCATTTTCTAAAAGTGGCTCTCGAGCCACATCATTTGAGTACGTCCGATCTATATGAATACTAGGACAGAAAACCGCAGGGTGTATGATGGAACATCATGAGGATGATTATGTTATCTTTGAATTGCCGTTATTGCTGCTTCTTTGTCCGTTCATATTGACTTATTAAATTGGCGCTTACTGAGATTAGAAATTTTAATGAAACATTTCAGTGGGGGCTTATATTTTTTTGGGTGGAATCAAAAGAGCCATACTCTCTTTTGTAGAAAGGAACAAAGTGGGGGGAAAATGAGAAAAGAGGATGGAAAGCAAATCAATGGCGTCTGAACTCATGATTGCCTGCTGAGAGCTTTATTGAAGACACAATCTGAGGACACACGGACAGATGTGCACTGTGCTGCGTTACCAGGACAGCAAATGATGTATTTTAGTCCTTGAATTGAAAAAATGGCTGCATATAATGTGTTCCTGATATGAATTATTATTAATATATATGAAATATTACCAGCAACTGTTTGATTGTAGCTTCAGGACCAAGTTTTTTTTTTATGACCCAACAAATTACCAACTGTTTATTGTACAAAATAATTATGATAAAATTATAAAATGACATAGAACCCAACAATATGCAAATATACTTACACTAAACATTTGTGGGGGCTGGTAAGGTTTTGAAATGTTTTTGAAAGAAGTACTTTATGCTCATCAAGTCTGCATATATTTGATAAAATTTAAATATTATAGTTTAAATATACTTTAAAATGAAATTTATTCCTGTGATGACAAAGCTGAATTTTCAGCAGACAAATTCTGTCCGCTTTTATAATTTTCATTTTCACAGTTTATTTTGTTTAATCATGATTAAATATTTACTTTGATATGGAAGCCTATTTCCATGGTTAATTGTTACAGTTTATTTGTTATAGAAATCTTTTGAACCTTTACCTAAATACCTTTACTGTCACTTTTGATTAATCCATGCTAAATAAAAGTATCATTTTCTTTCAAATGAAAAGTTTTACTGACCCTAAACTGCCGTTTAAATCTTTGGAATCAATGCGATTTTTAATGTTTTTTTTTTTTTTAAAGTCTCTTACGCTCATCAAGACTGCATTTATTTGATCAAAAATACAGAAAAAACACCAACATTGTAAAATATTATTGCAATTTAAAATAACTGTTTTCTATTTTAATGTACTTTAAAACATAATTTATTCCTGTGATGCAAAGCTGAATTTTCAGTATCATTACTCCAGACTTCAGTGTAACATGATCCTTCAGAAATCATTGTAATATGCTGATTTATTATCAATGTTAAAAACAGTTTTGATGCTTCATATTTTTTTGGAACCTGTGATACTTTTTTTTTTATTTTTAGGATTTTTTGATGAATAAAAAGTTTAAAAGAACAGCATTTATTCAAAATAGAAATCTTTTCTAACAATATAAAGTCTTTACTATCACTTTGTAACAATTTACCACATCCTTGCTGAATAAAAGTATTAATTTCTTTAAAAAAAAAAAGAAAGAAAAAAATTGCTAACCCCAAAGTTTTGCACAGTAGTGTATATTGTTATAAAAGATTTCTATTTTAAATAAACGCTGTTCTTTTTAACGTTTTGTTCATCAAAGAATGAAGAGAATAAAGAATAAAGAGTATCACAGGTTCCAAAAAACAAAAAGCATCACAACTGTTTCCAACACTGATAATAAATCATAATATTAGAATATTTCTGAAAGGTCATGTGACAATGAAGACTGGTGTAATAATGCTGAAAATTCAGCTTTGCATCACAGAAATAAATTATATTTTAAAGTACATTAAAATAGACAATCATTATTTTAAATTCCAACAATATTACATTTTTTCAGTATTTTTGATCAAATTAATGAAGGCTTGATGTGCAGTAGAGACTTCTTTAAAAAAAATCTTACTGATCTCAAACTTTTGAATAGCAGTGAAGGCCTATATCAATAAAGTGTGTATATATATCAGCAGCAGATTTATCTGTGAACCAGTATTTAACATAGTCTGGGTTGTATTTTGAAAGTTCAGATTTATTTTTGCTACCCTAACAATGCATAATATGATTAGTTGCATTTGGCATAATTTTTTTGCACTGCCTTTTGCAGCCCATTTAGAGAAGACCCGCAACCCGCCAGTTAAGAACCACTGGATTATTTCACAGAGAGAGAGAGAGTACATGCAGAGCATTATGTGTGTCACTACATTTATTAATGTGTTTGTGGCTTTGGGTCATGATTCCTGGTTTGCCTGCTCAGGTAATGGACCGCCGCTGCGGTTGGTTGGTGGGGAGGAGGACTTTGAGGGACGAGTTGAGGTCTTCCACGATGGGCGCTGGGGGACCATTTGCGATGATCAGTGGGATGACATGGATGCTGAGGTGGTCTGCAGGCAGCTCGGATTGGGGTGAGTTCAGTGTAGAACTAGCACATCAAGTACCCTGTTAGAAATATACAATGGATGGTTTCAGAGTAATACATCATACTTTCAACTCCTACCTCTTCTAAAATGCCTTTTGCAAACATCTTGGCAAGGTTTTATAGAATCAGTAGCACATGTTGTCTCTTGTGAGGTATTTTCATCCCTGAGTGCTCTTATCTCGATGAGAGGAAGATTTAATAATTTATTTCGCGCTCTTGTATTTTTTGCTCTCGTACACCATCTCCATCATGTTGTTGTAGCAGTTGTAAAGAATAAAGACTGCGAGATGTCGCATGAGCGCCAACTCGCACCGCAGCTGCAGAGATGATATGCATGACTTCAGTTACTGCAGCATTAAAGCAACTGAATGATGCGTTTGTCGGATATAGTTAGCTTTCAAACCGGATCTGTTGTAAGAAGCATTTTAAAGGTCTGTGTGTCTTTTTGTGTGATACCGTACTCAGTGCTTCTGAGGGCTTCTTGGATTCCCAGGGTTAAACTAACTTTTACATGTTGTTTGAACATTAATGTGTGTAAGCAGTTTGTGTACACAACCACCCTACAATAATAATAAAAAATAAATTTCTTTAAAAGTAATATCACCTTTTCAAAATCAGGTCATTCTCAGCTTCTTGTCATTGTGACGGCACACCGACAGAGGCCGCTCCCACAATAGTTGGACGATAGTTGACATGAGCGCCTTACCTTAGACCCGCCCTCACCGAGCTGAAACAGTCCGACTCCGATCGCCAATGTGTCGACTCAGGTGCAGGGGAAGACGAGAATGTCTCTGATTGAGCGATTGAGGTGTTATGTTGTTGGATATAATAATGAACATAGCGGTAGTCATTTACTCCCGACATCTGAGCCACTGAAGACGCAGAGGATAACGTTACTTTCGTTTTTAAAAGGGAAGCACCGATCCCGATCTACATATGCGTTATGTTCGTGCAAATCGTTCCTGATGCAGCTTCACCCACAGCAGAAGTGAGTATAAGGGTTTTTTATGCATCGTTGCAGATGGCCTTTCTTAATAATGTGCTTGTTGGCAAGTTTTGCCGCTAAGCGTGGCTAAATGCGGCTAAAGTAAACATTACGGCTCATAATCCCACAGCAGAGAGGGGCGGGGCGAGCAGAGCTCATTTGCATTTAAAGAAGCATGCAATAAAATGAGTTGCAGAGCTAATTTTGACAAGATAAAAGGGTGTTTTTTACACTACTATTTAGAATTTTAAACCAAAGTATATTATAGACTTTCTATTAAGACCCTAAAGAATCATATGAACTTGTGGAAAATGGGCATCCGATGACCCCTTTAAGGCTGGTCAGCACCTGGATGGGAGACCACCTGGGAAGTTTAAGATTAAGGCTGCTGCTGTAAAGGTGTTATTGAGGCCAACAGATGCTGCTAACCCTGAGCTCTGTGTTGCTCCCTAATGTCCCAAAACAATGATGGGGAGGACAGTGTTCAGCAAAAAGGCACTGTCTTTCAGATAAGATATTAAATTGAGGGCCTGACTGTCTGGGGTCTCTAAAAATCCCAATAGCGTTTCTTGAAAAAAGAGTAGGGATGTAACTCTTGAATCTTGGCTATTAGCCTTTATCCATCATGGTCTCCTACACAACACACTACAGTATAGACCTTTTTCCTGAATGAACGATGAGCGCCGCCATTACGAATTCTAACGTCAGATTGGATGCTCCTCTGTTCCGGTCTCCATAGGAACCCATTCAAATAGCATCCATCTGTTTTTAATGTAGCTAAAGTCGGCATCTTCGTGTCATTTACACACTCATTAAACTTTGAGAAGTGAGGCACTGACAAATGACGGTCATTGCGACATTGCACAGTGATGGCGCTATAGAGCCATGTGCTTTTTAAAAACATTTTAATAGGTTTAACATTAGATTAGCAGCTGGGAATAAAAGATACTTTGACGAGAAACACAGGAGACTGGAAATGCAAAGCATTCTTAGTCTGGCATGACTTCTGTGTTCAGGAAAAGGGTCTATAGCTGTGTTCTGATTGATAGGGTCACTATGCACTGTTCCCTACTCCCTGAGCACAGGATAGCTGTTGAAATTTACTTCACTTGACAAAATTACTAATTAAACTCAATGAAAATTCTGGAATCTCAACTCATTTAACTGCATTTGTTTTAAAGTTCTAGCGGTTCCTGGGTGACGTGCAATTTCCCTCTACGCTTCCTGTGAATTATCGATGTTCTCTTATTCCTTATGCTGTTTGCAGAGCTCTTCGAACTGAGCTTGTTTGCTCCCTTTGGTTTTGAATCTTACTTAAAGGGGATAGTTCACCCAAAAATAAAAATTCTGTCATTACTTACTCACCCTCATGTCGTTCCAAACCCCGTTCCGAACACAAATTAAGATATTTTTGATGAAATCTGAGAGCTTTCTGACCTTGCATAGACACGCTACTGACACATTCAAGGCTTAGGAAGGTAGTAAGAACATCGTTAAAATAAGTTTTCAGATTTCATCAAAATTTTTGTTCCGAAAGTAAACGAAGGTCTTACATGTTTGGAACAACATGAGGGTGAGTATTTAATGACAAGTTTCATTTTTAGGTGAACTATCACTTTAAGATGGCTGAAGTTCGCTTTATAGGGCACTATATCTCCTTTGACTGTGTATATGTCTTTGTGTGTGTCTAGGGGCATCCCTAAAGCCTGGTCGTGGGCTCATTTTGGGCAGGGCAGTGGGCCGATCCAATTGGATGCAGTACAGTGCACAGGCAATGAGCTCTCTCTGGATGAGTGCCGTCACAGTGGATGGGAACAACACAACTGTGACCATATGGAAGACGCTGGGGTGTCATGCAATCCCTATACAGGTCTCATCCTATGCAAAAACACACATACAAACACTTACGATGCTCTGAAATACCTGATTGTGGTTAGTCATTTACAATAGTCTCTAGTGAACATTATTTTCCCTAGCAAAAAAGTTTTTTTTTTTTACATAGCTGACTGTGCTATTTTTATATTTCTTGTATTTGACTCAAAATCAATATTTCATGTCCACTCCACTTATTTATTTATCTGGGAAGTAAGTCATGTAAGTGGGATGATACAGCAAACAGGTTTTATCCCAAATAAATCCATTCAGGATGATATAAGACTCCTTCGTTTCAGCTGAATTCCACTGGCCATACAGAAACTGTTCAGAGAGGAAATGTGTGTATATAAGTATGTGTTTGCATATGCATTCAGATGGCGTGGTGAGACTGGTAGACGGTGATAACCCATGGGAAGGTCGTCTGGAAGTATATCACTCCGGGGACTGGGGCACAGTGTGTGATGACAGCTGGACGGAGCAGCATGCACAGGTGGTCTGCAGACAGCTGGGATTCAGGTGAGATTCTTTCATCCTGCCTGTAGATGTGCATATACAGTAGCTGTATTACTTAAAACTGAGGAATGATATACTGGCAGATGAATTTAAACAGTTGGACTTTACTTAGATATCATTTAAAAGACATTATATAATGTAGTAATGCATATCAATTTTTAATATACACTACCAGTCAAAAGTTTGGACACACTTCCCAATCAAAGAGAATGGGGAAGTGTGTCCAAACTTTTGACTGGTAGTGTTCAAAAGTTTGGGGTTGTTAAGATTTTTTGGTGTTTTTAAAAGTACCTGTTGCATTTATTTGATCAAAAAATACAGTAAAACCGCAATATTGGAAAATATTATGATTTAAAATAGCTGTTTTCTATTTCAATATATTTTAAAATGAACTTTATTCTTTTTCAGTGTCACATGATCCTTCAAAAATAAGCCTTCCTAATATTTTTGTGGAAATGATACCTATTTTCCATGATTTTTCTTTGATGAATGTAAAGTTAAAAAAGAACAGCATTTATTTAAAGCAGAATTTTGTTTTTAACAATGTAAAATGTATTTGTCACTTTTGATCAATATAATGCATCCTTTGAATAAACGCTCTTTAAAAAAATCTAGCAGAACCCCAAACTTTCGAATAGTAGTGTACATTTGAATAAAACAATTACTAAACACTCACAGTATATAATTTCATATATGTGACCCTGGACCACAAAACCAGTCATAAGGTTAAATTTTACAAAACTGAGATTTATACATCACATGAAAGCTTAATAAATAAGCTTTCTATTGGTATATGGTTTGTTAGGATAGGACAATATTTGGCCGAGATACATCTATTTGAAAATCAGGAATCTGAGGGTGGAAAAAAATCAAAATACTGAGAAAATCACCTATAAAGTTGTCCAAATTAGGTTCTTAACAATGCATATTACTAATCAAAAATTACATTTTGATATATTTACAGTAGGAATTTTACAAAAAATCTTCATGGAACATGATCTTTACTTAATTTCCTAATGATTTTTGGCATAAAAGAAAAATCTAAAATTTTGACCCATGCAATGTATTTTTGGCTATTGCTACAAACATACCCCAGCGACTTAAGACTGGTTTTGTGGTCCAGGGTCACATATACTATTGTACTCTTTACAATATTGTTGTTTTAATTTAAATAAAGTTACAGTTAATAAACAAAAATCAGTCATTAGGGTTAAGTTTTTTAAATTGAGATTTATACATCATCTGAAAGCTGAATAAATAAGCTTTCCATTGATGTATGGTTTGTTAGGATAGGGCAAGATACAGCTATTTGGCTGAGATACAACTATTTGAAAATCTGCAATCTGAGGGTGCAAATAATCAAAATATTGAGAAATAATCGCCTTTAAATTTGTCCAAACTAAGTTCTTAGCAATGCATATTACTAATTAAAAATTAAGTTTTGATATATTTACGGTAGAAAACTTACAACGTATGTTCATGGAACATGATCTTTGCTTAATATCCTAATAATTTTTGGCATTAAGTCAATAATTTTGACCCATACAATGCATTGTTGCCTATTGCTACAAATTGCTACAAACAGCGTCACTTATTTTAAAAACCTTAAGACGTCTGCAAAAATTGACAAGATTTGCGCATGTTGCAGACACACTTCTCAGCAGACTGTTAATAAATAAACTGACATTTTTGTGCATGCAACTAAGTTTGCTAATTTTCATGCAAGCAAACCTTCAGTAAATTAGTAACAAACCTCTTAAATTATAATATAATTTCTATAGGAATATTACTACACTAAAGGTTTTCTTAAAGGGATAGTTCGCCCCCCCAAAAAATTCTGCCATTAATTATTCACCCTCATGTCGTTCCAAACCCGTAAGAGGGCAAGAGAATACTTTTTGTGCACAAAGAAAACCAAAATAACGACTTTATTCAACAATTTGGTTAAATAAGGTTGAACCACCAACATCACATGGACTATTTTAACAATGTCCTCACTACCTTTCTGGGCCTTGAATGTGGTAGTGGCATTTTTGTCTATGCAGGCTCAGAAATATCAGGGTGAGAATTCATCAAAAATATCTTAATTTATGTTCTGAATATGAATGAAGGTCTTACAGGTTTGGAATGACATGAGAGTGAGTAATTAATGACAGAATTAAAATTTTTGGGTGAACTATCCCTTTAGCCTAAGGGGCTTACTCTGCAACTGGCTGCAGGTCTTCAGTAATTCAATTCTCTTAGAAGTATTCTACTCAACAATATTGAGTGCCAAATGTGGGTGTATGAGTATCTCTATAGGATCTATATGTATACATGAATTTAAAGCGACTACGTGACCATGTGTCTATGCAGGGGCGGTGCGGAGGTTGCCCCCGCTGGCGCGTTTGGAGAAGGAACAGGACTAATTCTGTTGGACGATGTGGAGTGTGAGGGGACTGAGAGCTCTTTGCTGGAGTGTAAACACAGTGTGTGGGGTCGACACGATTGCTCTCATAGCGAAGATGTTGGAATACGCTGCCACAGGGTAGAAAACAATGAGGTCCCACTAGCTCCGGAAAGTACTGGTAAGTTGTCTTGAACACACACAAACATATGCATCAGTGTGTGTGAGACAGGCTTTGTGTGAGGTAAAGATGCGTTCTGGCTGATAGACTTCTCTGTGTGTGCACCCATTTGACCCTTTCTGAAATTCAGAGGGGATCTAAATGTCACTTGTTGACAGAGGCCAGGAATAAACGCAGCCATTGTAGCCTCCCAAGCGTTCGCTTTTATTGATAAAAACTTCCATTTGAATTTCAATAAAGTATTGTGTAGCCCTTGGCATCCACAATGCTACCTTTGACATTTGAGGGTGTAACATTAGAGGAACATGATTTCTTTTTTTCCGAACAAACAAAATTTCAATCTAAACTCCATTATCATATAACATCACTACTCTTTTTGCTCCCAGTCTGTGACATTTTGAGTGTGTTTGAATAGGTATGTTAGAAATCTTAAGTTCAAATGGCAAGATTGATCAATATGTGCATGCTGTGTGGTGCTTGTAGTGTTCTGTTTGCATTGCTATCTTAATTTTGTAGGTCAAAATTCATGATAGTATTTGATTTAAAGAAGTTAGCCTTTTATTTAAATCTTGCAGTGCCTCTTTGTATGATGAAGAACAATAGAGTCTTTGATGTAGCATTTGATTTTGCGTTCTCAGCGCAGGTGTGAAAATTAATGAGGGCTTGTGGCAAAAATGCCACCAAAATGAATTAAAAAATGCCCTATAAATTCAAAAACAGCGGCAAAAAATGCCCCTGCACAATTAAGCAACAGATTATGGCTGTCGTGATAAAAATTAAAGTGCTTTTACACGCTGTTTTGTGCAGCGCTGAGCCTCATAACCAAAAAAAAGTGTTTATGTTGAACTTAGGAATGCATTGGCCAATCAAAGGTGCCTAGATTAGTCAGCGTTGAAAACGCCAGAACTGTTGAGTACACACACTCCTGAATTCCCTCATCATAAACAACACAGTGCAGATATGATGTAAATAAAAGATTAATTTCCTAGCTACAGTGATTATAAGGTGAGTTACTTGTGCTAGAGTAGGCTATTAGTACAATATAAAGAGCAATCATCTATAATAATGATTTTGATTTTCATAATATTGCAGCCCTATGAGCTCCTGTTTTTAAATGTATAATTTAGATACAATTGTAAACAGTCTATTGCTATTGACAACAGTTTAAAACATTGATTAAAGCAATTAGGTAAAGTTCATTTCTGACCCTAGTTCATTTTGAGGGCAGAAACAGGCTTCAATAAAAAAGTGAATATTTTCTTATTTAAAAAAAACATACAAAAAATGTGTAAACATACAAATCATAACAATTTGTCTATTCTCTTTATCGTTACCTTCTATATACAGACATACAGTTAAATGTACTGTACACAATGGACATTATATCACATTTTACACAGTGATCAGTTTAATTCAAATTCAATAACAACAGCTGTTGTGCTTTAGAAACAAACACTAGGACAAGCTTACACTTCTGTTTATTGGCCAGATGTTATTCAATTTCATTTACTAATTGGTATTAGTTACTTGCTGGTGAATTACAACCCTTGCATCTCCTCAAACCATCCACCAATGATTTAAGCGCTGCACGTAGCTCACGACAGCGCAGAGCGTATAACAATGGGTTGATGCCTGAGTTCAGCAGACACAGTGTACAGCAGAAAGCAAATGCCCTTTTTTGTGCATTTGAAAGCTCTGTTGAATTTACATCTGTCATCATGAAGGAAAGGACAGGCAGCCAACACACTAACAGAATCAACATAATACAGCCAAAAGTCTTTGCCAAATGGATGTCCACACGCATGCGTGCTAGTTCTGGATGTTCAGCGTTCATATTAGCTTCATGTTTGTGGGCCAACCACACTATCAGAGCATAGGCTACCAGTATGAGAACAATCACCACCAACACAAGACTGGCAAAGAATGCCAAATAATGACGATCCACGTACGGAAAGAGTTGGGAGCATGATAGACAAGTCTGACAACTCCAGCCCATCAGAGGAAGGAAGGAAATGAGGGCAGCCACAGCCCATAATGTCACAATACCTAACAAGGCTCTTTTACGTGTTAGGAACGCCTTGTAGGTAGAAACCTTGTAGATGGCATGATAGCGGTCAGCTGCCATCACAAGCAGACTTCCAACCGATCCTGTAAACGCCATGGTCACGCCACTCAGCTTAAGAAGATACCCTGTTTTCTCAAACGAGCTTTCTGTTTTAGAAAGGTGGAAATCCAGGAAGTTTATGGTGAAACAGCAGCAAGCAATAGTGTCAGCCAATGCCAAGCTGCCCATAAACAGGTACGACGGATGTCGGCGCAGGTTCCTAGAGCAGGCTATGACAACCAGAACGAGCACGTTGACCAGGAGGCTGAGAGGGGCGATCACCAGACAGATGGTGCCAATGGCCACCTTCTCTGTGCTGTTGAGCACCGTGTAGATAGTTTTGCAGGAAATATTCGTCATTTTACTAATGGAAGTCTGTGGAAATACAGCATATTGTATCATTTTAGATTTTCACCATTTGCTTTAGTAGTTATTTTATTGTGTTTTACTCACCTCTACGAATCGGTTATGAATCTTGCTTCTTCCTTGTTGTGTTGTGTGGTCTGTTGCCACGTCTAACCCAGTAAAACCACGTTGAACGGAAAGAAAAAACCTTTAAAGCTGTACACACACATTCAGACACACACATTTAATAATAATAAGTATAATGTTTACATAAATAATAATTATAATTCATTAATTGCCTTCCTTAGGAGAGTAGAAGCTTTACAAACCAATCTGTCACAAAAACAGGTTGAGTTTTTTCAACAAATGGCAGATTTGTGCAGATCAGCTCGTTTTCTATTTCCTTTATGGTTATCCATTTCCTTTAGTGGCCAAATGTCTGAGTCAAAGTCGAAAAGGGTGTTTCAAGCTTTAAGAAAAACTGTAATACAGCTTTAAATTTAGTTTTTTCCTCATACATTTTGCCATGTTTGACAGAAGATACACACTAAAATGTCATTCGGGTTGTGTTCACACTTGTAGTTCAGTTTGGTTAATTTGGTCCGGACCTAAAAGGAAAATGAAAATGATACATTCGAGGAAAATGATACTAGGCCTGTTCGATTTTGGCAAAAATCATAATCACGATTATTTTGGTCAATATTGTAATCACGATTATGACAGGGTCCAAAACTCTGATTAATTTAAAGGTAGCAATACAGGGAGAAAAAAAGATTGCTTTAAAAAAATACTGAATATTTGTATGCAAATCTAAAGAAGTCTAAAACAGAGCCATAGAGAAACAGAGTTACGACACTCCCATAGGCTTCCATAGGAACTGAGGAATGCGGAAGTAAGGTGTGTCATGGAGCGGCCAATAGTTCCAAACAACCAATAGCTTCTCCATAGAAGCCCATTCATTTCAGCGTTTCTCAAGCACTGTCGCCGGTAAGTTGAAGAAATTACTGCATTTTTTTACATTTTAACGCATCAGTTGACCTCTCGGAAAACTGGCCAGTAGTGGTATTTTATAAAGCGTGTTGTAGTTAATGTTTATCATTAAAAAATAAACAGTTATACTGTAAATGCAGTTAGATAACGTGAGAAACACCATAATAGCGACCATAACCAGATACTAATTGTCATATTTTTACGTTTTTAGTCTTTCTGCAATCTTTCTCTCACTGTGGGAGATTGAATGAGTTTCAGTAAAGACTGCATTCAAGATATACGATAACAAAAAAATGTATGCTGAATGCAATTCGTTGCCTTGTGTTTTTTTAAACACTATTTTCATCTTTTCTATTATGTCAAATGCCATTTTTGCTTGCCTTTTATAATATTCAGTTATGTTGTATATTTGAATATCATAAAATAACACGAATAAATTACTTTTTTTCTTATTTAACATTAAATCGTTAAATCAAAACATATAAAAAAGAGAGTGTTTGATCATGTCCAAATACACATTCAAATGTATTTTACCTTAAATATCACACTAACTGTAATATAAATACTATATTAGAAAATGTTATCTTTTAAATGGTCAGGATCATTATTGCACATATTATTTAGTACAAAAAAAAGCCTCCTCAAATATTAACTAAATAGAACTGAACTATATATTACAATTATTAATTGAACAAAAGTTACGTGTTTGGTCACATTTGACTGCCAAAAAGTATGAGAACATATTAATTATGTCTCTTCATCACTGCCCAGAATAAAATGCGATTGTAAAGCGTATTCAGAGAAGTTATCAATACACAATCAATGCACATTATGTGTTAATAATTACTCGAAATTGCTGCAAATATAGTAAAACTACTGTCTATCCTACTTAAACCCATTCAAACACATTGACAGCGCGGAGTTGTTTGGAACTATTGGGCGCTCCACGAACCACGTGACCGCACGGCGGCGAGATCAAAGCGTGTCGCAACTCTCTTTCTCTATGGCTCTGGTCTAAAAATACTACAGAAATTTTATGTAATTATTTGAATGTAAATAAAACAGGGTCTTTACTGTAATAGTTAAACATGCTTTTTTTCTTATCAAAACTACAAGCGTCCTTCATTCATGAGCAGTGAGTGATTTTTCTCTTTGTATTTTTACGTTTTTTTTTTTTTCATATTAGGCACAGAGACGGCAGAAGGAATATTATGTGTTGCCGCTGTACCACACGGGTCCAATATACTGTTGCACACATATTTTCATTCTCAACTGTTTATGGTCATCTAAGACATAACTGTTGTTGCGTGTATTTGAGCGTTTAGGCGCTCCGAGCTAAAAGATACCTTTAAATGTCTGTGTTCTGCTCCGTCTCTGAGCGCATACACAGAACAGCGCAAGTTTTCTTATGCGCTATTAAAAACACAACAACGAAGAAACAATAATAAATCAAGCACGTCCCGTTTTATGAAAGTCACGTTACATGATTTAGCTGATTTGCATGTGAAATTTTGCTTTTATGGAGGAGCGAAAGCGCACCAGTGGAAAGGGGGTGGAATGGGGCACAATAATCGTCTCATTTCGATTGCTGCATTTTCATGATCGTTTGAAGGAGAAATCGAAATCGAAACCAAATTTCGATTAATTGAACAGCCCTAAATGATACATTCGACTTAAAGCGGTGCTGAGCAGACCGATCAGTGAATGCTCATAAAAGGCACTTTACCTCTGCGTTGCTCCACGTTTGCCCTCTGCTCGTCTTGTTTTGGATACACCACTTGTTCCCTTTGTGAAATCATGTTGCATAGCGTCGCATCTTGTCATTACTTCCTGTTTTGGTTTGTTTAGAAGTATTTTGTCTGTGTTGTGTTCATTTTTCTTTCGAATTGCACCAGAGTTTGTTTGGAAGGGGAACGAGACCCATCTTTTTAGCAGTCTCAGTTCGCTTGTTTGGTGCGCACCAGGGTACGGATGGCAGCGTTCACACTTACTCGAACAAACTGCACACATCAATCGCACCAGAGTTTGTTTTGATCGAACCAAACATGACAAGTGTGAACACACCCTGTGGTCCAGGGTCACATATGATTTCAGAATAACTTCTTATTCCTGTTACACTGAATGACATCTGACAAACTGCATTTTCAGGACAAAAGTCCCCTGGATATTTAAATACTTCAAAAACATTTTCAAAATTCTTTATTATTTTAGTTTTTTTGATAAACGTTTTCGTTTACGAAAATAACATTGTTCCATGACATTTACATATAATAATAATAATAGGCCTACATACTGTTTTATTCTTAGCTGTTGACTGCTTCATTTCCTTTCTGATGAAAGTAGAAGCTTTACAAACCCATCTGTCACAAAAGCAGGTTGAGTTTTTTCGACAAGCGGCAGATCTGTGGTTTGTGCGGGTTGTCAACATGAAGCCTTATATGTTGAAAAATCCCTTTTTTTAATTTGACTTGAACATTTTTACATTAAAAGGCATGCACAACCCAATAGGCCTACTTCTATTATGCAACATATTTGAGTGAAATAGGATATTTAATGAGAATAATGCAGTGCAGGACTTTTATCCATTAGGAGTTGATTTAATTGTGAAAGCTGGGATGTTACATATTAGAGAATGAGAGAAAGGAAGGTTGAAAAATAACATATTCAAGACGATAATTGAAAAGGTAAGCTTTTTTCTGTAATGTGCACTGATGAATTGCTTACAAAAGATCATGATTGTGTATTAAGAATATAAATAGTAGGGATGGGACAATACACCTACCTCCCGATTCAATATTATCATGATACTTGGGTGCCGATACTTATTGCAATTTATTTATTTATTTTTAAGAATTTCGATCCTACAAGTATTGCGATTCGATATTGCTATTAGGGCTGGGACGATTCGCTAGTCTGTCAAATGTTCAACAAAATGAGTAGAAAAAATACTTTCTGAAATAAAATAAAGTGCTATGTTACTTTGCAAACCATTTTAGTTATGTTTAGGCATGTTTTCAAAACAAATTTTACTTTGTTTACCGCAAAGTATTTTGGTCATCCCATTAAGAATTCAAATTGGATCATTTTAGAGCTTTAAAGTGCTGGAAATAGTTATGTTTAATGCTGAAAAGACATTAAAAAGATGCTTGAATTTCTCTCTCAGAGGTTGTACAAATCCTGAAATGAATAATATATTATTATTTCTACCACAACACCATGGTTATAGTTAGCATGAATACTTCTGGTTTTCTGATATAAGTCAGCGGTGTTTATAACAGAGAATTCTTGGCAGAATTTGAATGATTCTCAGTAGATCTTGTAGCAACCTTTTTCATTGTGCGGCGATTTCAAAGACTTCTTACTGGATCTTGCAGCACTGTGCAGTAACAGTATGGCAAGCCGTTTTAGCCTAAAATATACTCGTAATTGCATTTGTACTAATAAGAATTGAATTAGAGAGCTCTATAATTTAATTCCTACTAGTAACAATGCCAATTAGAGAGCTCTCTAATTAAATTCTTACTAGTAACAATATTAACTAAAGAGCTCTCTAATTCAATTCTTACTAGTAACAATTCCAATTACAGAGCTCTACAAATTAATTTTTACTAGTCATATGTCTCTATTGACTTCCATTCATTTTTAATTACAGAGCTCTACAACATATTTTTACTACCAATTAGAGAGCTCTACAACTGAATTCCTACTAGTAACAATTCCAATTAGAGAGCTCTCTAATTCAGTTTTTACTAGTAACAATTCATTTAATTATTACTAGTAAAAATGCAATTACAGAGCTCTATAATTCAATATTTAGAAGTAAAAAAACACATTAAAGATCTGTTTAATTGCAGAGCTCCCTTATTGAATTAAAGAGCTCTCTAATTCAGTCCTTACTAGTAACAATTGAATTAGAGAGCTCTCTAATCGGAGTTCTTACTAGTAAAAACTGAATTAGAGAGCTCTTCAATTGGAATTATTGCTAGTAAAAAATTATTTAGAGAGCTCTCTAATTGTAATTCTTACTAATAAAAATTATGTTGTAGAGCTCTGTAATTTAAAATGAATGGAAGTCAATGGAGACATATGACTAGTAAAAATTTAAAATTCCTCTAATTGGAATCGTTACTAGTAAGAATTGAATTAGAGATCTCTGTAATTGGAATTGTTACTAGTAAAAATGCAATTATGACGAGTAACAGATAGTATATTGTAGGTTAAAACAGCTTGCCATAGTAACAGTGTCGCAAAATCAACTTGGCTCCCGAGTAAAGCTGTTTTGAGCTCGGACAAGTTTGTTTGCTTTGCGGTCCGAGCTGATAAACGGTCTGTGCTGCGCAGCTAAAATGTAGCGCGGTTTAGTTTTGCTTTCGTTTCGTTTGTCGTTAGATGTTTCTCATATGTGACCCTGGACCACAAAACCAGTCATAAGGTTACATTTTACAAAACTGAGATGTATACATCATATGAAAATCCAATAAATAAGCTTTCTATTGATGTATGGTTTGTTAGGATAGGACAATATTTGGTCGAGATACATCTATTTGAAAATCAGGAATCTGAGGGTGCAAAAAAATCAAAATACTGAGAAAATCACCTTTAAAGTTGTCCAAATTAGGTTCTTAACAATGCAAATTACTAATCAAAAATTACATTTTGATATATTTACAGTAGGAATTTTACATAGAATCATCATGGAACATGATCTTTACTTAATTTCCTAATGATTTTTGGCATAAAAGATTTTGACCCATGCAATGTATATTTGGTTATTGCTACAAATATACCCCTGCGACTTAAGACTGGTTTTGTGGTCCAGGGTCACATATGCAACAGAAAGGCAGCGCTTATGAGTTGAACAACGCAGTGGTCGCGCCAATGCGACTGCTCACAAAAAGTAGTCCCACCCGTAGACAAAAATGGTCGCAAAACTTCTGGAGCAGATGGCTTTGCATGCTTTCAAATTGCTCTCACAGTACTTTGATGTCATAAAGGGTTGCCAGGTTTTCATAACAAAACCCGCCCAATTATTACTCAAAGCTAGCCCAATCACGTTTCAAGAAGTACCCTCGGTAAAAATCGCGTTCCGGGGGGTAAAATACAAATTTTTTTGGCAGGGTTCCTCGGTACAATTCGTATTCCGTGGGCCAAATATCATGTTATTAGTGTCAATTTAACCCGTGGCAACAGTGTTAAAGTAGCCCAATTCCGCGGAAAAATCGCGGACTTGGCAACACTGATGTCCGCACCGCGCAGACTTGGCCGATCGTCTGCGCGGTGCTGCGTGTAACACATTTATACATTTCGCCCTCTGTTAGAATAAAAGCGGTAACTTCTCCCCACCATCTCTTAGGAAAAGTAAAATAATTACATATAAATCGATTCTGTTTTTTTTTAAATTGTTTCAAAAAGAATCGCGATAGGTGACTCAATTTTTTTCTCCCACCCCTAATAAATAAACAATAAAGGTCTGGTTTTCGTGTTCATTTTAAGACCCTCTAAAACGCTTACTATTCGATCTAAAAATAGAATGTTATTTTGAGATTCAGCCTTTTCACTGACTGTTAAAATCATGTGCTTACATGTCATGTTGTGGTTTTAGCTACACTGCCAGTAACAGAGCCTGTTTCTTTCACTCCTCACTTATACAAGAGGTGGATAAAACTAAATAAAATCAAACCAAATTTCTTAAATCATTCATGTCTTAATATGGAAAACTACTGCTGCTGAAATAGTACTTTCTACAGATGCACAGTACTCTAAAGTGACAAAATCTAAGCTCTGTGATCTATTCTTGCCTTTCTGTGGTTTCAGGGCCTCTGGTACGATTGGTAAGTGGCGACAATAGAAAAGAGGGCAGAGTGGAGGTGTTTCTTAACGGAGAGTGGGGCAGCGTTTGTGATCATGGCTGGAATGATGTCAATGCTGCCGTCATCTGCAGACAGCTCGGATTCACGTACGGATCAATTTGTGCTGTCTTAACTTAAAATAGCATGTTATTGAATGCTCATTGAATGTTTTTTATCTTTATGGCAGTGGGGTGTCAAAAGCACGACCGCTGGGTTATTTCGGAGCAGGTAAGGGGACCATCCATTTGACCAACGTGAGGTGCACTGGAAAAGAGTCGCTCCTCGGAGAGTGCCCTTCTAAAGGACAAGACAGCCACGCGTGTAAGCACGGACAGGATGCAGGTGTAGTGTGTGATTATTTGCCGGAGCCAGAGGCTGACATAGCAGTGGTGGGCACACACACCTGCGGTTTGAGAGCCGGCGCTGAGAGACGCAGCAAGAGGATTGTCGGAGGATATAAATCTCTCAGGTAAGCAGTCGTCGAAATTTTACTGCTGTTGAATCAGTTCCACAACATGTGTTGTGGGGACATTTGTTCAGATGCAATTTATTTTATTGCATATGAAGATCCTGCTTAATTTAAGAGGTATACTAGGGTCAGCAAATTAATTTATTAAAATGATTGAAATCATAATTAGAACTAACATTGTTTCTAATAGATTTCCAGTGACCCTCACAATGAAAAAAAAACGTACTTTTAGGGTGTTTTCACTCAGAAATTGCTATTAAATTTCACAAATATTTACAAAGAAAAACATTAAACATGAAATCAAAAAACATTAAAACTTCAAAAATATACACGGCCATTCAAAAGTTTGGGATCAGTAAGATTTTTCATTATTTTAGTAAGAGTTTTTTAAAGAAGTCTCTTGCGCTCATTAAAATTCCATTTATTTGATCAAAATACAGGAAAAAAGTAATATTCTGAAATATTATTGCAATTTAAAATAACAGTTTTCTATTTTAATGTACTTTAAAATATAATTTATTTTTGTCATTTTCATCATCATTACTCTAGTCTTCAGTGTCACATGATTCTTTAGAAATCATTCTAATATGCTGATTTATTGTACATTTTTTGAAATAGTTGTGCTGCTTAATTTTTTTTGGAACATGTGATTTTTTTTTTCAGTGTTCTTTGATGAATAAAAAGTACAAAATACAGCATTTATTCAAAACAGAAATCTTTTCTACAATATAAGTCTTACTTTGACTTTTTATCAATTTAAAACGTGCTTGCTAAATAAAAGTATTCATTTCTTTCGAAGAATAAAAAAAGAAAGAAACAAATTACTGATCCTAAACTTATATTGTTACAAAAGCTTTATATTTTAAATCAATACTGTTCTTTTTAACATTTTATTTTTAATCCTGAAAAAAAATCACATGTTCAAAAAAATAATAATTAAGCACAACTGTTTGCAACATTGATAATAAATCAGCATATTAGAATGATTTCTAAAGGATCATGTGACACTGGAGACTAACTGGAGAGTAATGATGCTGAAAATTCAGCTTTGTGTCACAGGAATAAATTCTATTTTAAAGTATATTCAAATAGAAAACCACTATTTTAAATTGCAATAATATTTCACAATAATTTTTTTTGTACTTTTAATCAAATAAACGCAGCTTTGCTGAACAGAAAAGACTTAAAAAACATTAAAAATCTTACTTATCCCAAAGTTTTAAACGGCAGTGTATATGAATATATTTTTATATAAACATATTTTTAAATAATAAAATACATATTTTTTGTTTTTATTTATTAATTAATTTATTTGACAATTGAACAGATCTCACCTCAAACTCATGCTATTGCAGTGTTATTATTGTTAATTAGCAAAATGTGAAACTATTAAAAATTGGTTTTGGTAGTTGTAAATGTGTAAAATTGAAAAGTTGAAATAATCTAAAATGTAAATTTTAAAAGAAAAAAAAAACAGAAATAAAATAATATAAATAAAAAATAATAAATGTTGGAAGTTGTTGAAGTACCAAAACTAAAACTGTAATAAAACTAAATAGAAAAAATATATACACTGTATATATATATAAAACTAAACTAAAAACAACAAAATGATTAAAAACGATTACAATTTAAATAAAAATTGAAAATATAAAAACAAAAGCTAATTCAAAATTTTAATTAATATGAATATATATCCCCTTAGTGATTACACTTCTTGGGGAAACCGGCCTAGAAATAGCCTGCTTAGCCATTTTTCTCTAAATATTAAGCTAAAATTAAGTGTTTTAACATCTAAAAAATTACATTCTTCACTTTTGAATTGTTTATGTTCTTTGATTGTTAAAATTAAATGCAGACGCTCTTTAGTTTTCCTTTTGTTTATCCAAACTGTTGTTTTACTGCAGATAAATATGACTCTATATTTCCACCTCATCCATTATGTTTGTGTCTGTATGTGTTTGTTTGTGTGCATGTATGTGTGTGTGTGTTTGTGCACATATGTATACCCCACAGGGGTGACTGGCCCTGGCAGGCGTCCCTGTGGCTCAGATCTCAATCTAAAGGGAATCAGCCTCTGTGCGGAGCCACTCTCATCAACTCCTGCTGGCTGCTCACTGCAGCACACTGCTTTAAACGGTAAGAGAGACACCTGCTGGACATCAGTGCTATTAGCTCTATGCCTGGGCTCCTCAACTACCAAATCAACCATAATTGTTTCTCACTAATTGATTTTAATGAAATCAGTGAGAACACAAAAATAAATGGCCAATTTAGAATCACAACTGTTGTCAGAATTGATAATAATCATAATAATAATAATAATAATAATAAATATTATGATGAATGATTTCTGAAAGATCAAGTGACAAGGAAGACAATATTATTCTTGTATTCTATATTTTTGATCAAATATATTTAAAAAGCCTTAGAAAACTGCTCTGTAATGAAGTAGGAGTCATGCTTTTAAAATGATTCTGACGTCAGTTGCTCTAAATCAACACAATGAGATTATAGCAGTGGAATGATTAAAATGGTAGTGCATCATCTGTAATATGAATGAATGTCTTGATTCTACAGGTTCGGAAGTGATGCTTCACGGTATGTGGTGAAGCTTGGGGATTATCACACGAGGGAGCAAGATGATTTTGAACGTGTCCTTTCTCCAGAGCGCATAGAAGTGCACAGGAAGTACCGGACAGAGAGCTGGGAGCATGACGTGGCTCTGATCCGACTGAAGGGCGCTGAAGGGAAATGTGTGTCGTTTAACCCTCATACTAACGCCGCCTGCCTGCCCGCACCTGGCAGTAAGTGGGGCAAGAGACCTGCGTCTTGTGTCATCACTGGCTGGGGAATGACAGGTAATGGTGGGTTCTTCTTACAGGGGCACAATATTGGAACAACATACACTACCAGTCAAAAGAGTTTTTGTTTTTTAATGTTTTCTGGTAAGCAGACGTCTCTTCTGCTCACCAAGCCTGTTTTTATTTTATCCAAAGTACAGCACTATATATATAAATATTACTATTTAAAATAACTGTTTTCTATATGAATATATTATGAATATATAATGTATTATTCCTGTGATTTCAAAGCTGATTTTTTTAGCATCATTACTCCAGTCACATGATCCTTCAGAAATCATTCTAATATTCTGATGTGCTGTTAAAGAAACATTTATTATTATTATTGTGTTATAATATGTTGTATGAGTAGAATTTTTTCAGGTTTCTTTCTGTTCTGAAGAATAGAAAGTTCAGAAGAACATAATTTATCTGAAATAGTCAGATTTATCTAAAGAGGTCTTTATCATTACTTTTGATCAATTTAATGCATCCTTGCTAAATAGAAGTATTAATTTCTAAAAATTTAATTTCCCCCAAAAAAGACACTGGCTTCATGCTTTTGAATGGTATAGTGTATAATGTTACAAAAGCTTTTTTTTGAAGATAAAGGCTATTCTATTCGTCAAAGAATCCTGAAAAAATGTACTCAACTGTTTTAAATATTGATAATAATACTAATAAATGTTTCTTGAACAGCAAATCAGCATATTAGAATGATTTCTGAATGATCATGTGACACTGAAGACTGGAGTAATGATGCTGGAAATTTAGCTTTGATCACAGGAATAAATTACATTTAAAAATATTTTTAAATAGAAAAGCAGTTATTTTAAATAGTAAAAACATTTCATAATATTACTGTTTTTGCTGTACTGTGGATCAAATAAATGCAATTTTCAGCAATTGCTTTATTTTTTTGTGTCACATGATCCTTTAGAAATCATTTTGATTTACTGATTTGGAGCTCAAGAAACATTTCTTATTATTGTCCAGTTTTTGGTGCATAATATTTCAGTGGAAACTGGTAAACTACTGTTCAAAAGTCTAAGTATGTATTTTACATTACATTACATATGCATTCAATTGATCAAATATGACAGTGAGTGATTCATCAATGAAACCTGAACAAAAACCAGTCAAGAAATGCTTCTCAAGCACCAAATCTACACATTAAAATTATTTCTGAATGATAATGTGACACTGAACATCACAGTAAATGGCTGCTGAAAATAGAACGTCGCCATCATTTTACAATATATTATATATAATAACAGGTTTTATTTGTAATAATATTTGACAATATTACTGTTTTCACAGTATTTATGAACAAATCAATGCAGCCTTGGTGAGAATAAAAGACTTCTTTCAAAAACATACAAAACATGTACAATTTCAAAATTTTGAACATTCATTCTGTTATTCTAAATAGAAGATGTTTGCATTTTTAATCATTTTTCAATTAATGTAAAAGTTAAAGAGATTGTTCTCCCAAACTTAAACAAAAATTAAAGGAATAGTTTAGCCAAAAACAATCATTTTCTCAACCTCATGCCATTTCAAACCTGTATAAGTTTTTTATATTACACAAAAAAAGCTATTTTGAAGAACCAAAAAGTTGTTGGTCCCCATTGACTTCCATAGTAGGGAAAGAAACAACTGTTTTATTCCCAACATTCTTCAAAATGTCTTCTTTTATGTTCAACATAAGAAACAAACCCATACAGGTTTGTAACGACATGAGGGTGAGTAAATGATGACATAATGTGTATTTTTGAGTGCACTATCCCTTTAACTTTCTTTGTATGGACAAAAACATTTTTCAAAATATCTTTCGTGTTCTGAACATCATCAGAACAGAAATATCATTTCAAATGGTGTTTAACCTTTTGTTTTTTTTCCCTATTTCCCAGACACTGAGCATCCCAGCACTCTTCTCCAGGCCTGGGTTCCTCTTCTGCCCTCATGGCAGTGTAAGAAGCGTTACGGCGAGCGTTTCACCAGCCACGACATGCTGTGTGCCGGCAGTATGACGTCTGACCTCAGAAAGCACGCTGACAGCTGCCAGGGCGACAGCGGGGGTCCGCTAGTGTGTCAGGGTGAGGCAGGGCGCTGGGTCCTGACAGGGGTCATTTCCTGGGGTCACGGCTGCGGTGACCCCTCGTACCCAGGTGTGTATTCACGGGTCAGCCGTTACCTGTCCTGGATCGAACAGGTGACGCACAGCACCGCCCCTCTCCAGCACTAAAGCACCACTCTCTACAAAAATCACCCGCCTGTCACACTTCAGAGAAACAGGACTCTATGAAAGGAAAAACAAGATCCTGAGAGCGTTTGACACCGGCTATAAACTTGGATCTTAACTCTTATCTCTGTACAATTCAATTTTATGTCCTTAGCATTTAGAGATTAGGGTCTTTCCTTATTTGCAGACTGCGTCTGTGAAGGTTTTCACTCATGTAGGACACTGTATAATGACCAGTGTGATGGTAAATGAACAGTTTACCTCAAAATTAAAGTTCTGTCATCATTTACTCACCCTCTAGTTCCAAACCCGAATTAATAATGACAGGATTTTTATTTTAGGGTGAACTGGCCCTTTAAAAGAGTGTGATTCTATTGTGCATTTAACATGTTCGTAGTGCCGTCCAGAGGCTGCAGTGCATGTCCGTATATGTATTGTATTTAAAAGCCATTCGATGCAGCTGCCCAGGCCTTCTGCATGGTAGAGAACGGTAGCATAAGCTCTGCAAAAGCAGGTTTATTTCTCATTCTGTTGGGCGGAAGAAAACCGAATGGATCCTTATTTAATAGAAGGCTTGAACTGCTCCTCTAATCTCCGAGGAAACATTTTCAGTGTTGTGGACTAGACAAGTAAAATGAATCACGTAGGCTTTAGATAGCGACAGTCGAAGTGATCTTTAAAGCCATGTGTCCTCTAAATGTGTCATACATTTTTAATCATGTACAGTAAAGCATAATATTTAACGCATTGGTTTACCAAGTATGCTCTGTATCAGTATTGATGCATTAACATACAGCTCTTAAAGATAAATTACTCAAATGTTTTGTTTCGTCTCAGTCTTAGTAGACCTTTTAGAGCATAAGTGGCATTTTAAATTCATGATAGTGAATAACCTAATGTGACTTTCTCTTATTTGTCAAGGTGATTTACAATACAATGTGTGTTATGTAAATGAAGAATTGGATTTGTCCACGCAAAGAGGAGTTTCTCAATTCTATGTATCGAAAGAACAATTTTGGGAGAGTGATTATGTTTTAGTTGACGGTCGGTCAGTATAATGAGATTTTATTTTGTAGCATCTCTTAACTGTTCCTGTAGTTTGTTCTGTGAACTGTATGTTTTCATCCAGTGGGTGGCGATATTGTGTTTTTTTACTCTGTTCTCTTCTGCGCTCTATCTGTTTCATATTTTAAACCCCTTTTGACTGTTTCTTCATTACAGACTAGAATTTCAGTGACATTCACGCAAATAATAGTAGATTTTTGTATTTCACCATAAACGAAAAATGTAAATAACAAGGGCTCTTTAAAATTGGTCATTAAAAAGGCAATAGGCAAATGTAAATAGGAAGTGACATCACAGATGATGATGCATGGTTGAGAGCTTCAAATATATTTCGATTTGTAAAGCCAATTTTATTGTGGGGATTGCACATTTGGACTTACTTGGGAAAACTATTTCCAGTTGTGTAAAATATAAATGGCTGGGGTGAAAGTAATATGACATTTAAAAAATCTCATTGGCTGACATTGATGCAACAAATAAAAAATCGCTCCCTAAAGCACTGCAAGATCTGAAATAACTTCTTTAAAAAGTTATATTCAGCCTTCTTCATAATTAATGCATATTGTCTTACAAATTCTTCTAATAATCTGGAATTGCCTGCTAAATTAGTTAACAGGCATATATTATTCATATATTCTTAATGTAAGTGGAGCCATGCCTTCCGAAGGGCCTGCATACTTCTACAGCGTTATATTGCTATAAAAACCATTAGGCCTACAGATTCATAGTGGAAAATAGAAAGGAATGGGTTTGGTTTAGATCTCAAAGCATTACTTTTGTGTTTTTTTGCTTAGTAGGTCTTATAGGTACATTCTGGAGATGTATTAAATGGAAACTGGACTGTACTGACTGCTCCTCCTCTCTAAAGACTAACTCCTTTCTGTGTGTTTGGATGGTGCCTGCTTAGATCTTCAAAAGCCATTCTAAAAAGTAAACTACACTGGCCTCTCAGAAGACTGTTTGAAGTGGCCAATCACTGCATCAGAGCTTTGAGACTCTTCATCAAGGGCCGTGATAAGGAGCTTGTCTCCCAGACACACTGGAGAGGGTTGATGTCTGTTGCATGTCATGCAAGCATCTGTTTGTATGTTGATGTTCTCAGTCATTACCAAGTCTTTGATTTTCTGTAAAAAAAAAAAAAAAAAAGCTTTGAATATTTTCATGTGTGACAAGTGCCAAAATAAAGTGACCTCTTCTTGTGGCATTCTGTTGCTTCACGTGGTTTCATTACTTATGTTTAATAGAAATACAATTTTAAATTGGATTAAAATAAGACATTCTATCACTGAACTGTTTTGTGCTGCAAAAATAAAACAATATGTGACCTTGGACAACAAACTGGTCATAAGTAGCATGGGTATATTTGTAGCAATAACCAATAAGATACATTGTATGGGTCAAAATGATCTTTTTTTATTTTATGCCAAAAAATCATTAGGATATTAATTAAAGATCATGTTCCAAGGAGATATTTTGTAAATTTCCTACAATAAATGTATCAAAACTTAACATTTCGTTAGTAATATGCATTGCTAAGAAGTTCATTTGAACACATTTAAAGGTGATTTTCTGAATATTTCGATTTTTTTGCAACCTCAGGTTTCAGATTTTCAAACATTTGTATCTCGGCCAATACATGACCTTAACAAACCATACATCAATGGAAAGCTTATTTATGACTTATTGACCCTTACTGGTTTCGTGGTCCAGGGTCACATGTTTATGGCACAAAACAAATATATTGATTAAATAAATGAAATAATCTTCGGCATAAAGCAATAGGAGTCAATTAGTTTTCACTTTTGCCTGGTAATCCAAATTTACCTCACCAAAATGTACTGTAGATACTATTTTGGCTGAAAACTACCATGGTACATTTTGTAAGGGTTATATAGCCATTTTTTATTTGTTGCACATAAGAACTTGAAGTAAAAAAATATATCTAATAATAGTAATGTTTTATTTAAATTACTCTAACAAGAAATAGCTGATGACAACTATAGTGGTCATTTTTTTCAATAGATTTTAAGAAAAGTAACTTACTTACTAAAAATAATTAGTTAATAATGTATTTATTTTGCACATATTGGTTATCACAGCTATGAACCATGATTTCCTCCTTGGTGATTGGTTTGTGGTATTGCTCATTATAGACAGAATCTGATTGAACAAAAATCTTTTTTATATAAGTATACAATTGGCCTATAATATATAACATGTTTTTAGTGTTTTTAACTCATAACTAATTTTGAATTTTTCAGATCATCAGTCATTAAACCTTATAGCAAATATTGGTCACAGAAATTTACTGTAAATTTCACCAAGCCGATTACATACAAACAACTTCCACAGATCATGTTTTCAGTCCATTTCAAGTCTTACTTTGATGTAACAAAGTGGTTTTATCTAAGTGTGTGAGTTGTTTACTTACTTTTTAAATTAGTCTTCCCATTAATGCAATTATAGTGTTTATTCGCAAACCTACAGAACACAAGAGGCGGGATTTATCGTATGAACCAATCACAGCTGACCATAACCACTCATATCCAATCATATCGTGATTAGAGGGTCTGTTAAACCTCAGTGGGCTCAGGGGGAGTAAGAGAGATGCTGATTCCTGCTGTAACTCTACCTGCCGCTGTGCCGTTTTTTTATAGAAAAACGAATGATTTATACACATTTTAATTTTATATATTGTAATACTGGCTTTGTTTTATTTTTGTACTACTTTATTTTCTCATCCAATATTTTGAGGAGACACTGCCCCCATTGCCTCCTGGGAGGAAACGCCCTGATATACATTGTTATATTAATTAATATCGTTATATATTATCTTTATATAAATACATATCGATATGTTTTCAATAATAACAATAATATCATTTTCTTTTATTATTTTATAATTGATTAAAAATTTGTTTTTAATTCGTCGCCTACTACACATTATTCATCTACACACCTTATCATTCTGTAAAAACAACTAGTGGGTAGCATAACATGACAGGGGTGTAGTGCATGGATGGAGGAGCTCAGAACTTCAGGCTGTTTTGTAAAGAACCCTCCCCGCGCGCCCGTCAGCTGCTCTCGCTCATTCGGCGCGGGCTGAAGATGGCGGAGCAGCGCAAGCGGCGCAGGATGCGCTCACGAAACATCAAAGTTCTTTCCGTGGCGTTCAAATGATTCGGATTTTCGCGACCGCTCTGAAAGTGGCCATTTCAAACGGTAAGGGGATGCGTGAAGAGTGCTGTGTTGCATGCGCGAAGCGGACGGCTGTTTGCTTTCTCTGGAAACACACACACACAGAACACATACACACACACTGGTTTGGCGTTGACTTCTGTTGCAATGTGGCAGTCCGACAGATGCAGGAACATCTCGCCTTCAGCCTGAAGCAATGCATGAGGACTGGAGTGTTGCGTGACATGTTCGAAGAACCTGGTATGTACTCGGAGATTGTTTGTAGATTGGAGACAAATCAGTGCTATTGTTTGCAAAGTTGTAATGTTTACAGTTTCCCTGAGACCATCAAATTCTCTACAGACAGTACAATAGGTAGGGGAGGGACCTGTCAAAATGTTTAAATGCCTCTCGAAATGGTTTGTCGCTTATTATTAGTTTGTGTTAGCCTTTTAAAACTTGGTAAAGGAAATTAAGAGACTGTAGTACGTTTATGGGTGGAATGGGGTTATTTATTTGTAGCAGAGATTGAGAGATATTGCTTTTTTTTTTTGACCGATAACGATTATTCTAAGTGTCCGATAAATTAAATTATATAGCCTACATTACTGGTTTTTAATTTGAAACAATAATGTTAATTGGAATATAAAACATGGATACATTCATTATGAATGTAATAATACTCTAATGACCTAATAATTACTTTTGTTTTTTGATCTAAATATTTTTATTATTTATTAATTATTAAGCTACAAATTTCTTACTTGAGAATGGCTGTTAAAATAAATAAATGGCTGTATTTATCTAAAAATAGTTCATTAGATAAGTTATTTTTGCCTGTAAATGCTATTGTTGGTGCAGAAACTGATCATATGGTGACATTTATTGGTAGCCCCATATAAAGAACTGATAACCGTTTCCATTCATAAATGTGAATATCGGTTACAAAATATAATTCAAACCAATTATCAGTCTATCTCTATTACAAAGGAGCTTTTATCGCAGTTATTTCCATGTACACTACCGGTCAAAAGTTTTTGAACAGTAAGATTAAATAAGACTCTTCTGCTCAGCAAGACTGCATTTATTTGATCCAAAGTACAGGAAAAACAGTTACATTTTTAAATATATATTTTTTAATAATATAGCATTATTACTCCAGTTACATGATCCTTCAGAAATCATTCTAATATTCTGATTTGCTGACATTTATTTATTTGTTTATTCATTTATTATTATTATTCATATGTTAAAAACAACTTAGTATTTTTTTAAGTTTTTTTTTTGATGAATAGAAAGTTCAGAAGAACAGCATTTATCTAAAATAGATCTTTTGTAACATTATAAATCTTTTGATAAATTTAAAGCGTCCTTGCTATATAAAAGTATTAATTTTTATAATTTCTATAAAAAAATACTGACTCCTAGCTTTTGAATGGTATATTGGATAATGTTACAAAAGCTTTTTATTTCAAATAAATGCTGATTTTTGGATCTTTATATTCGTCAAAGAATCCTGAAAAAATATACTCAACTGTTTTAAAAATTGATAATAATAAAAAATGTTTTTTTGAACAACAAATCAGCATATTAGAATGATTTCTAAATTATAGTGTGACACTGAAGACTGGAGTAATGATGCTGAAAATTTAGGTTTGATCACAGGAATAAATGACATTTTAAACTATATGTTTAAATAGAAAGCAGTTATTTTAAATTGTAAAAATATTTCATAATATTCTCCTTTCGCTGTATTTTGGATCAAATAAATGCAGGCTTGTTGAGCAGAAGAGACTTTTTTGAATCTTGCAGTTCAAAAACTTTTGACTGGTAGTGTAATTCAAAGGACAAACAAACCTGTTGATACAGTATATCTTTGTGCTAAAACACGACTTGTGTAATTGCTTGCTGTGGGCATTTGGGGTATTGTCAGCGTGCAGTCTGTGATATTCTGCCAAAGTGTGTGTGGGAAGTTTTCTCTTGATGTGTTTATTTTGTGTTATACACATGTTTTAGAGAGAATGTGTGCAGGTGTGCTGTCATTCTGACATAAGAATATCAGTTAAACGACATGTTCCAAAGCACAAGGGCCTGTTTGCTTTTGAGATGCTTGTTACTATGTTTTGAGGGAATAGCTGGACTGTAATGATTAGGAAAGCATCTGTTTTCTTCCCCTGAAGCCTCACGGCAAGATAGTCTCACTGCCTGTGCATCCAAGCACATCCATTTGTGATTTTATGCTATAAATTATGAGTCAAATAAAAATTAAGCCGTTTAATGTGCTATTGATAAGATGTTTGTGGTTCTGCGTTAAAATAAAATGTGGGCAAAGTGGATAGACACAAAAGACTGCATTGAAGTTTTAAAAGAAATGACTACTGTTGCTGGTGGAGCGATGGCACATTTGAAATGAAATTACGAAAGTCGTTTTTTAGACGTTTTAGCTTCGACTCAGTAATTACATTCGGCAGCTATTGAAGTAGAAGAAGAGAATAATAAAAGAGCTTCTGCCTCCTTTGAAATGAACCTATTAATGCCTCTTATTCGACTGAGGAAGCCAATGAGTGCTGGTCAGAGAGCTGAAGATGAATACTAGTCATTGAGTGCCTCATTGATGTCCTTGATGAGTCAGATATAATTAAACATTGTTGCTCGTAGGCTTCATTCTCCAAGCTGTAATTTGCTTCGTGAAGAGCTTAATCAGTGCTTGATAAAAGTGGAGCCAAACCTGTTTACGTGCTTACTGTGTAAATAGACCTACCTTATCTGCTCACAACAACCACCTCCTTCAATCTGTCAAACCCTGGATACACAGTCACACATGCACACACGCTTTTATAAATGAGTTAAATACCTGATTTGTAATGCACTTTCATGCACATAATACTGAGTGCTGGTCATCAGCGTCTTGTGTCCATTTGACATCATGTGAATTGTATGGATTTTTCTACAGTCTGAGTAGGTGAGTCAACAAAGCTGTTCTTTTCTTTGTAAGTAAATGGAGCAAAACCTGCTTTATTATTGTATGTGAAAGCTAATCCTTAGTGCAAACCAAGCCCATGGTGTATTAGTGGCTGATAACACAGTATGTCAGATCTGTTTTCATCCTGGAACCTTAAAAATTGGCCATTGTTTTTTTTCTTTTTTGGAGCATGAATAATTGCCGTATTTAATGGAACTAACCAAACGTGGTTTGTTTGTTTGTTTGTGCATGTCTTGTTTAACTAATTCAAATGCAGTAGTGTAGCACCCATTGTCTGCTAATAGTTTTTAGTGTTCTATTGTCATTTGGTTGTTCTGTAGTTTAGAGTCTATGCAATGCTTTTTCATTACTGTTTGAGAGTTTGCTTTATAAGGGGGTTGGTGTGGTGGTGTTGTGTTTGTGGTGTGGAATGCTCCAATGCCTGGTTGCAGTCCTAACCAATATCTATAAAACGTTCCCAAAGACTGAGTTGCTCTATGAGTCACTGGATTCTTAGAGTACTGATTTCATTTTGAATTTATTAACTGTATGTTGTTTTGTTGGATTATGGACTGTTCCTAAAGGCTTAAAAGGCAGCTGAATTCGCTAAATTAGCATAGATATGCACTGATAAGGCTATCCCACAATGCACATGCTTAGTGCACAAATCCAAAGACAAATGTTGATCATACATATAGACATACATGTGACCCTGGAAGAAAAAACTGTCAGTTAAAAGCTGAATAAATATGCTTTTCATTGATGTATGGTGTGCTAAGATAGGACACCTTTTGACCGAGATACAACTATTTGAAAATCTGGAATCTGAGAGTGCAAAAAACTCATAATATTAAGAAAATCACCTTTAAAGTTGTTCAAGTTAAGTTCTTAGCAATGCATATTACTAATCAAAAATTAAGCTTTGTAATATTTACAGTAGGAAATTTACAAAATACATTCATGGAACATTGATCATTTTGACCTATACAATGTATTTTTGGCTATTGCTACAAATATACCTGTGCTTCTTAAGTTCACTTCCAGAACAAAAATGTACAGATGATGTACTCACCCCATTGTCATCCAAGATGTTCATGTCTTTCTTTATTCAGTCATAAAGAAATTGTTTTTTTAAGAGAACTGTTCAGGATTTCTCTCTATATAGTGGTCTTCTATGGTGCCCCCGAGTTTGAACTTCCAAAATGCATTTTCAGTGCAGCTTCAAAGGGCTCTAAATGATTCTAGCCGAGAAATAAGTGTCTTATCTAGCAAAATGAATGTACAATTGATATATTTTTTAACCTCAAATGCTTGTCTTGTCTAGCTCTGCATGAACTGCATGGTTATTCTGGTTCAAGACAGTTAGGGTGTGTCAAAAAACTCCAATCTTATTTTTTCTGCATGCTCAATTTGTAAACATTGGATCATGACTTCTACAGTGATGTAGGGCGATTTTGAAGTTGAAGGAGAAAATGAGATTTTTTTGACATACCCTAACTGTCATGAACTGGAATACACAGAGTTCATGTAGAGCTAGACAAGATGAGCGTTTGAGGTTAAACAGTGTATAAATTGTACATTTTGTAGAAAATAACTGCTCATTTTGCTAGACAAGACACTTCTTTCACGATTGGGATCATTTAGAGCCCTTTGAAGCTGCATTTAAACTGCATTTTAGAAGTTCAAACTCGGGGGCACCATAGAAGTCCACTATATGGAGAAAAATCCTGAAATGTTTTCCTCAAAAAACACAATTTCTTCACGACAGAAGAAAAAAAGATATGAACATCTTGGATGACAAGGCGTGAGTACATTATCTGTAAATTTTTGTTCTGGAAGTGAACTAATCCTTTAAGACTGGTTTTGTGTTCCAGGGTCACATATGTCATTTTTTTGATACAAAATAGACTTAAAATCTTAAAAATTGAGTATTTTAACATGCTAATGTCTAACTCCGGGGTGTTTAGTGGCTATTGTGCCCATCAAGTGGAGTTGGAAACATCATAATTATAAATATGGGTTCTGAGCACATGAATGATCAAGAAAAGTCTTGTTTACAAGTGAGAAAGTAGATGAATTCTACAATGATACCTGAGTTGTTGAGTTGGGATTTATAAATTCCAAGAATCGATTAGTCTAGCTTGTTTTCAGTTAATGAAAGCAACATTTTAGCACACCTCACATCCAGTAAATCACAATAAGCTTTGTACTTTGTTACTTTTGATATGAAACTATGTCTCAGATTTCTAATTCTCTTTAGATCAACAGAACCGCGAAGCGCATGTGAACTGACATGTGAACTGTCTCATCCGCTTTAATACCAGTTTCAGCACAAAATAAACATGATTAAACATCCAAGTTATGCTAAAAGTGAGTACAACTTACCAAAATCCGTGTCCTGTCTCGTAATTGCTAAATCAGCATTTTAACCGCAGAAAAAGGTCAATATAACATATCGCATAATTTACCTCAGAAAAACATATGACCATAAATTGGTTAGTTAGCTAGGAAAATGAACTCTAGAGTGGACATTTTGCTAATTATATGTACCACATAACATATTCATTGTAATTTGTACTGTTCTTCAGTGTTTATGTTTGAAAAAATCCATCATGTTTTATGACAGTCACCATTTAAATGTTTGTATTTCAAAAAACGAATTGGACTAGAAATATGATCATGTAATTGTAACTTTATTATTATTTAACTTCCTTGAGTGTAGTTTAAGCGTTTGTATACAAATCAGTAAATTGTGACCTTCCTTTCAAATTTATTTTACAACATTAGTTGAGAGATTTTTTTTTCCTTGAGATCCTTTGGCATGTACTGTAACTGATATATATCCAAAATAATCAATATTGATCTGAATAAAATTGGAAATCGAATCTCAAGCTTGTGAATCAGAATCGAATCATGAAATTTGTGTCAAAAACCAGCCATAATTAATAAAATAGTAAAATACAAGATTTGTAATCCATACATGTGACCCTGGACCACAAAACCAGTCATAAGGTTAAATTTTTACAAAACTGAGATGTATACATCATATGAAATCTCAATAAATAAGCTTTATATTGATATGTGGTTTGTTAGGATAAGACAATATTTGGCCGAGATACATCTATTTGAAAATCTGGAATCTGAGGGTGCAAAAAAATCTAAATACTGAGAAAATCACCTTTAAAGTTGTCCAAATTAAGTTCTTAACAATGCATATTACTAATCAAAAATTACATTTTGATATATTTACAGTAGGAATTTTACAAAAAATCTTCATGGAACATGATCTTTACTTAATTTGGTAATGATTTTTGGCATAAAAGGAAAATCAATAATTTTGACCCATACAATGTATTTTTGGCTATTGCTACAAATATACCCTGGTTTTGTGGTCCAGGGTCACATATAGAGATCATTTATCAGAAAACAAGTCAGGAATGGTGTAAAGTTAATTAAAGGTTTGCTTTATGTAACTTTTAGTTGTAATACAGTGACATCTGTATGAAGAATTGTCATTTTGAATTAAGGTGTCATTATTTTTCTGTTCAAAATATAATTCCTTTGGTTTAATGAGACTGCTTCCATGTTATGTTTTCGACTTGAATCTGTGACCTGTCTTAATAACAAATGTGTGACTCGGAGGTGCGAGCTTCTCATATGCACTTGAAGGGAGCATCTTATACATTTAAGTGAGGATGCTACATTAGAAGGCAGCTCACTAGGTTTGGAACAGAGCCTTTGTCTGTATCTTAGGACTAGCATAACTCTTAAAAATATGAATAAATACCCTGATATTTTGAGTTTTTAGCATAATGTGTTTAGTAAAATGACAAACAATGGGAAAAATCACATCAATCTGTATTGTTTTTGGTAGGATATGACATTTCATTGACCTCCATCTGACTCTGTGGAGGCTTCTCTTGGTAATGCATATGATGATGTTCTTCCTTTATTGTATGAACTTGAACCATGATTTTAGTAATCTATAAATGGCTGAGGGTACTTCTGCTTGTAAATAATCCTTTTGTTTTCTTATCAGAGCTGCAAACCCCTCATGATGGAGCCATCATGTGCATCTACTGTATGTGGGAACATTCACATTTAAACCAACAGGTGAAAATGTCAGCTCCGTTTAAACTAGGATCAAGATGCTAACAATAGAATGTGTGAAGGAAGGCAGAGGTAGCGTCTTCAAGTCTCCTAGACGAGCGCGTCCTGTCCCCAGGCAGTAGTCTCTAAGTCTCGCAAGCCGAGAGTCGCCGAGGCTCTCTCCGAGAAGGAAGTTAGGATGGTAGCAGCGTTGAAAAAGCCGGTGGAGGGGGAGGGTGACGGGCGGCTCCACGGGGAGCCAAGAGCTGTCTGGTCAGGGATCAAATTCTCGCACTGTTGGCTTGCTCGCATCCATAATTCATGTGCTTTTTTACTTGCAGAGGAAAATGGAAAATGTGCTGTGCTTTTTCCTCCAACTCTCTCCCGCTCGCTCTCGCTCTTGTATTTGCTTTTGTCCTTTCATTTCATCAACCCGTTCCAACTATTCTCTCTGACATAAAAGAGTCTGCTTGAAAGCAGGCATTATTTACTGGGAAATATATATATTTTTTGGGTTTGTTGCATTCTCATTTTTCCGTCTGTACTCATTCCTGTGGCTCTTAGACTTATGTTTCTTCATGTTGCTTTCATATAGGCTAGGGATTTCTTCAAATATCTATTTTTCACCCAAAGCACCTGAAAAATAAGGTGTGCTCATGTCACATCATACAGGAATTACTGCAATTACAAGATTACAACTTGTAAACTTTATCATTAAAATGCATTACAATCTAGTTAAGCGGTTATTTTATTTTATGGCTGTTTAATAATGTCTGTAATTAACTGTTGTTAATAATGTTGAAATAATAATCTCCAAAAAAAAATGCAGTTTAATTTTGCTAGTACATGGTTGAAATCTAATGTCCCAGTGAATTAACTATTTAATAAATGTATTATTAAGGCATTTGCAGAATGAGATATGTACTTATATGTGATCCTGGACCACAAAACTAGTCTTAAGTTGCACAGGTATAATTATAGCAATAGCCAAAAATACATTGAATGGGTCAAAATTGTCAAAAAAAATTTATGACAAAAATCATTAAGATATTAAGCAAATATCATGTTCCATGAAGATATTTTTCAAATTTCCTCAATTTTTGATTAGTAATATGCATTGCTCAGAACTTCTTTCTTCTTCTCTCAGTATTTATATTTTTTGTACCCTCAGATTCCAGATTTTCGAATAGTTGTATATAGGCTAAATATTGTCCTATCCTAACAATCCATACATCAATGCAAAGTAGGGTTGTGCCGATAGACGATAGTATCGTGTATCGACGATAGTCAGAGATATCGCCTGTTGATGATGCCTTTGACGATAGTTAGACGATAATTATTATTATCCGTCAACAAAGAACTTAACTTTAGCAATGCAGCACAGAGTCTGTTCTAGGATGCTTCAGAAACTTGCCGCGGTATAAACACGCACAGAGAGGCCACAGCGCCTTAACGCACCTCCTGCAGTGAAAATGGGAGATTTTCATCAAACAGTAGGTTGGTAGATTCTAAAGGGAGTGTTATATTATATTAGCATTGCAGTCATTAGGATAACAGAGGTAGTAAAACCTGGTTCAGGCTGAATTAATTACGATGTATCATAATCAGTCTTTATATAGTAAACATAAACAGTCATCTCAGTAACATCTATAGGCGTTAATTAGAATTACGATGCGATCAGATGGCGCTAAACATGAATTACACGCGCATCACTTCTCCGCATCCAATATGAACTGAACTACAACATCACCTGATGATAACGGTCAGACATACAGCGGTAACATTATCGCAATATGACGGGTAAAGAAAGATTCATTCATTTACATTCTGGCTAGCACATTTACAACTCACTCACTGACGATAGCAGAGAATGAAACCGAAAGTAACTTGAACAACTCCGGCAGATAGCGCTCTGTACACGCACAACTTAATCATATGCCAAAAGAAAGTCTACCTTTACAAAACGAATAAGGAATTTAGTACATAGATAATTAATTAAATTAGCACGATAGTATCGTGTATCGGCGATCCCTCAGGCTGACGATAGGGCGATATGAAAATTGAGCATATCGCCCAACACTAATGCAAAGCTTATTTATTCAGGTTTCAGATAATGTATAAATCTCAATATAAGAAATTGATCCTAATGACTGGTTTTGTAGTCCAGGATCACATATATAATAATTTTCCCATTAATAGTGTTGCCATATATACAGTTTATTTAGAAATACTTGGCTTTCATTTAGTAATTACATGGTGTCAATACACCATTTGACATTAGGATGTTGCTAAGCTAAAAATGTGATACTCTGAGCATTAAAGTAGTCAACTTTTATTAGATAAAACTAGTGTGCATCTATTTTGCATCAAGACACAATGGCAATATGTCAGAGCAAGAAAGAAAAATCTAGACTAGTCAACCTCACTAATGAACTAGTCAACTAGTGGTACCCTAAAAAGCCAAGACCACTTCTGCTTCTCTGAAGGGATTTTATAGAATAAAGATGTTTACGTTCCCACAAAATGAGATATTTTGTGCCCTAGAAACCTCCACCTTGTCAGATACAGGCTACACCGAGCACAGCAGGGAATGTATTTTTCTCCCCAAAATCTGTTAACTCAGATAAATCCATTTTCATTCAGTTCAGTGGTTTTGTTGGCCAAGAAATCGGTCTTTCTCGCTTTTTATTCAATCGATTACCCATTCTGGCTTGCTTGACCAGCTGCCAAAGCTCACATGGCCGTCTGCTCGTATTGTCATAATAAGGTCAGCACACAGAATGTTAGACCTCCGTTTCTGTCACTACCAGGTAAACCCCAGCAACGCCTCATAATCAGAGATCAGACTGTGATGTGATTGCTAATGGAGGCCGTATGTTATTTACTCAAAATGTTTTTTGACTCACAGTTGAAATCAGAATGATCATCTCCTTATTGGCCCAGTGAAATAATCAGCGAATAGATCTACTGTAGAACAGAATTCACTTTTCCTCTAAGTGGATTGATCTGTCACCCCAGGTTACCCGTCAACATTCAGCTTCCAGTGCTCTCAGAACACACAGAGGTGAAAATTGTTTCTGTTTATGGCTAGTACACACTTAAACACTCATTTGAAGCTAATTTGAAACATGCTGCAAGCTTCTCATGGTTTAAAAGACTAGGCAAGCTACCAGTTAGTCAGCTATGCTACAAGTTGAAGCTATGCCACAAATTTTACACATTGTGATTTGTATGAAAATTAACAATTTTTTTTTAAGAATTGAGCTTGTCGTTTCAAACGTATAAGACCTTCGTTCATCTTCAGAACACAAATTAAGATATTTTGATGAAATCTGACATCTTTTTGATCCTGTATAGACAGCAATGGAACTGACACGTTTAAGGCCCTGAAAGGTAGTAAGGACAAAAATAGTCCAGTGGTTTAACCGTGACATTATGAAGCTACGAGAATTCTTTTTTGGAATCGATTCCTCAATTCTGAGGTGTTGGTAATCGATCCGATCAAGGGGAATCGACTCCTCATTCAGAGCCGTTTTCAGTTTAACAAATCTTACATGGGTGCCTATCAAACGGAAGGCTGCATCCTACGAAGGCTGCATATCTCGGCTGCCACATCATCAAACATCGCTGAACATTGATTCATGAAAATAAACGAATTGAAAACAAGTCGGTACTGAGCTCATCAAAGTTTGAGGATGCAGCCTTCTGTTTGAGAAGCACCCATTAATTTGCCCTTTGCTCGGTAATAGTGATTAGAAGTCTGATTCGTTTCCACAAAAAGGTTCTTTCGGATAGATTGTTTTAATGAACCAGTTCAAAAAATGATTCAAAAAATGAGGTTATTTTATGGTGGAACTGGCTTATGTTGTCTACAGTTTTGAGCGCTGCATGACAGGGTCTTTATCTTATTTCAATCTTAAATAAAATGCTATTTTTTAACCCTTCTATCAGCCAGTGATAATTCTAAAAGAAAACGCAGAGAGCACAGATCAGTGGCCGAGAGAGCATCTGACTGAAAGATAAACCAACCACAAGCTCTTATATCAGTGTTGTTGTTAATGTTCTGGTTATTTTGTTTCAGTGTACAGTTTATAAATTTTGTGCAGAGCATACGGTTAAAGTAAACATTATTCAGCTGAACTGTGCACATGTGTTTTAGACACTTGAAGTCTTCCATTCATGCAATAAATGCATCCACTTCTGGGCTGTGGGCTATGATTAATTTCATAGGCAATACAGACAAAATTACCATTTAAAATCAATCAGAGCTACAGAAATGTATTGTAATTGTTACAAATAAAGCTTCATATTAAGAGAAGGCTACTTTCTATGACTTATCCTGCAGTCATGGTGAAATCAGGCTCCTCCGATCTAAAAAAAACAAGAATTGAAAACAACAGTGAGGAATCAATTCTTAGAATCGAATTCTATTGTTTCCAGAACATGTAATCGTAGTCATACTTGGATTCCGTAATTTTGTAATCGAGCAGCTCTAAAGAGAATACTTTTGGTGTGCAATAAAAAACAAAAATGATGACTTTATTAAACAACTTCTTCTCTTTAGTGTCAGTCTTTGAAGAAGCTGTCAAATAAAGTTAGTTTTGTTTTCTTTGAGCACAAAAAGTATTCTCATAGGTTCATAAAATTAAGGTTGATGTCACATGGACTATTTTAATATTGTCCTTACTACCTTTTCTGGGCCTTGAACTTGTCAGTTGCGTTGCTGTCTATACAGGGTCAGAAAGCTCTTGAATTTCACCAAAAATATCATAATTTGTGTTCCGAAGATGAACAAAGGTCTTACAGGTTGGTAACCTATACTGCAGCCAGCCACCATATCTAATGGTCATATGTGGCACACTTGCTTAAACCTAACCACCAGCGGGGCATAACGAATCATACTAAGTTGTGCAAACAAAATCAGACGATTTATACAAATTACCCACCAATTTGGCAAAACATCAATTTGGTGTTGAACACAAGATCTCTAACTATATCGAAGCTAAATTGGATTATTTAAATTAAATGGACGGTATACTTTAATTTGGCAATCAGTTTCATAATTAAGGTTATTGCATTCAATAATTCCATTCAATTCGAAGAAGTAAATTTACACTAAAACTAGAAAGCACCTTACCCAAGTCAACAGCAGCATTTGACTCAACATTTTGGTACAAGAAAATAGAGCAGCTCAAATCAGTGTCTTTTTTTAACCTGTTTGTTAGTCTGAACAATGACAATGTACAGCCGTTACACTGACAAGCTGTATGACGCAAGACTTTGTATTATTGGTTGCTAGTAGGCAGTCATGATTGACTGTAACTTTATCGGGAAGTGAAACACTATCTGCACTCCTATTGGTAGTCACCGCACCACGTCACTGCTCATTTGCATACATATGAATGCTGCTTATCTTTGTTGTACGACTTGTGGTCAAACCCGCCAAATCTCATTCAACTGAATGACTTCAATTGCTTTGTGGGTGCAATCACTGTCAGTGTGAACACCCTCAACGCAGACTTATTCACATGCTCTCTATATTTGTTCTTTCATTAACAATGGGTGCGTCATCCTTTGTTTTAAGTGGCCATTAGAAAGACCCATTTAGATCTGGCTTTCATTAACCGCAAGGCCTTTCTGCATTCATCACTATGCGCTGCTCCACCATCTACAAAACCATTAGTTTATTTGCTTGCCGAGTCTGTGTGTATCTTCATTCCCTTGAAATGACTGGGATTGAAATGACTGGAGGTTTTCTTCATGCTGGATTGCTTTCAGTCTTGCATCACTTCCTTGTTATGTGCTTTGGGCTGAAGGCACTTCAAAGACGGTCATCTTCATGCCATAAATGGAAATCCCTCATTATGGCCCTTTCATATTTTTTGGCTATCGTTTATCACACTCAGAGAAATCTGAAAACATGAATGCAGTACATATTGCAAAGCATGAAGCGTTTGTTGCTGATTTCCGTTTTTCCACAGTTAATCCAAATCGCTTTTATAAACGAAGATAGATGCATCCTCCCTCATGGTCAGCGCCGGTCACGTAGTTCATTTATTTTCCGTTAGCCAGCACAAGAATTATAATTAGCTCTGTATGTCTGCAACAAGAGAGCTTGATCTTTGATGTTGTTTCTACATCTATGAACAGACAGAGAACTTTTCAGGAATTCTTTATATTTTTTGAGTGTGTTATGAGAGCACCATGTTCAATTTATCTGATGTAACCAGAAATGGATCTTTCTAAGCATGCTCTGGAAATGACACGCTAAGGATTTTAGTTCTGGAGCTCTGAAAACATATTAGGATCAGTCAGTTCTCCCATGGTAGCAAATCCTGTTTCCCTGTACCAGCTGCACTGCATGTCTTCACAGTTCATATTAGGGCTGTCACTAGCGATTATTTTAGTAGTAGTACTTTAGAGTAATCGGTTGATTATTCTGATTAATTGAGTAACCGGATAATTATAATAAATTATAATAATTTTTTTGTGGCAATTAAAATAGACCTAAGCGAACAATACCCTTGAAAATTACTTAAAATACATACTTAATAGCAACGAGGCAATAATAATTCATTTCATACATACATTTCAATGTTAGGGTGCCAAAGACCTGACGATTGTTTTTACTTTTTACTGCGCAATCTAATCCTTGTTTAATAATGACTAAACAACATTTAATTCAAATGTCCACTTAATCTTTAATATTCTGCCATTTCCTTACTACAGAAATGCTACAGCCACTGTATTTCTTGAATGTGTGGACATCAAAACTCATAGTGAGGGTTGAGCTTTCATTTTGAAATCGTGATGAACAGTTAGCATATTAAGAAAAATACTGATGTATTCTCCTGTGTTTGCATAGGTTTATAAATGATTTACCTTACAAATCTGATGAAATGGTGAATGCACGTTCCCAGATAAACGTTATAATAAACCCAAACTCACAACAATATGCAAAGATGGAGTTTGAGACACACATGTAAAATGATAATTGTTTGTGTGGAGCAGCATTTACTATGAACTGAGACGCTCTGAGACGTACTTACATAACCTACACACATTTATTTATGTTATTTGCTAAAACAAATACAATTTATACACTTTTTAACCTCAAATGCTCATCTTGTCTAGCTTTGCGTAGGTCGAAAAATTCCCATCTCATTTTCTTCTCCAACTTCAAAATCATCCTACATCACTGTTTTACCTTTTTTTTTTTTAAGGCCGTTTGACCTTCTTTGCACATTCACTTTGTAAACACTTGATTGGTACTTCTGCAGCGATATAGGGCAATTTTGAAGTTGGAGAAGAAAATGAGATGGGAGTTTTTCGACCTATCTTAACTGTCTTGAACTGGAGTACACGCAGAGCTAAACAAGACGAGCATTTGAGGTTAAAAACAAATATAGAAACTGTACATTTTTTATAGTTTCGCTAGATAAGAGCCTTTTAAAGCACCATTGAAACTGCATTTTGGAAGTTCAAACTCGCTGGCACCATATAAGTTCACTATATAGAGAGAAATCCTGAAATGTTTTCCTCAAAAAATATAATTTCTTTACAACTGAAGAAAGAAAGGCACAAACGTTTTGGATGACAGTGGGGTAAGTGTAAATTTTTGTTCTGGAAGTGAACTTTTCCTTTAAAATTCAAGTACTGGAACTGAATCAAGCAATCGTGACAGCCCTATATAAAGAGATAGTTCACCAACCAGTTTGTCTTCTTTCCTCTGTGGAAAGCAAAATAATAAATTTTAAAGAAGTGTGTCAATGACTTTCATTGTATTCTATGCACAAAAGAAGTCCAAGTTCTTCAAAATACCTTCTTTTGTGATCCACAGAAGTCATACAGGTTTGAAACGACATGGGGCGAGTAAATTATGATGCAATTTTAATTTTTAGAAATATTCCATTGGTATTAAGGTCTTAAGCTTAATAAAGCACAGAATTGTCATTTTCACGGTACTCTAATGAGTCTCTTTCATGCAACCAGATGATATTTTGTTTTGCTTTCATCTTGAACATGTGCCTATGGGACTGACCTCTGCACAGAGAGCAAACACTGATTATTGTGCTGCACAAAACCGCTTCGACTTGTTGTGAAGCCGCACTAGCCATTAATTATAAAGATGGAGTGTATGAGGTGCATATATTTGCATATATTTGCATCTTTAACAGCACGGCTAACTTTTTTTAATACATGTAATTTGATGGATTGTTAACCGTACACACCGACCTTGGTTACAGTGCTCATTCTGAAATGGCGAAAACCAATTTGGTTGGTCACAAGACACCAGGAGGACGATCTTATAACACATCCTCTCGTCTTGAATCACCTCACACAACATTTGAACTAAAAAAATCCTTTGTTCTAGTTATCTGGTGAAAAAAAAAGACAGAAAGCAACACACAAAAAAGACTCACTCCATTTTCTCATTCAGCAGCATTTGGCTGTGTAATAGGATACTCTACTTTTCTTTAGTCTTTCAGAATCCACAATGAGATTCCCTCTCTCGTGCTGCCTTTTGAGTAGCGGCATTAGCCGAGGGCTTTGTCGCTGCTGGATTGTGGGAAATTATATGCTTTGAATTTGAAGCAGGTGCTTTAGATTTTAATAAAAAGGTTGGAGGAGGATAAATGCATTGTGGTCAACAGTTAGGTTAAAGGTTGTGCCCGTCGAGTAACAGTTGGAACGATTGCTTGTTTTAAATTCTCCGGTCGCATAATGGTTAAATGTGGAGGTTTGCAGCTGCGGGGCGTCCCACAGGGCCACTAAATCCCTCTGCCTGTACTTAGACGGAGCTGAGCATCTCTCCGAATATCCCTAATGCTCTGTCTGTCTCCTGGGGCGCAATCAACTGCAACTAACCCATAATCTCATAAAGAGTGAGAGAGATAGAGAGAGTGCTTCAAACTCAGCATCATATTATGAAAATCTTCACCTGTGGTTTTTGGCTTGGAGTCTCGCAGCCACGCTGCGCACGTGTCATAACAGCGGCTACACCTTGTCATTCAACACTTTTAGCGCTGTGAGAACATAGAGTTCACTAGATAAATTATGTATGAGTTATGAACATCCTCTGAGAGATGAGTTGTACTTTCGAAGGAGACGTCTTGATCGCGCACTCCTAAACATTAAAGATGATGTCTAGGTCCCGCGGAGCTCCGCTCTGACTTTGCCGCATCTGCTCCGGTTTGTCGTCTTTAGCCGTGTCCTCCCGCGCCCCACAGTAGTAATAACTCTTCCGCGAGCAGTAGTTGCTGTCAGTGACAGGATGGAAAGCTTGCCAGATTCAACCTCAGGCCTGGGTTATGGGAGGTCGTCCAACAGCCGCTTTTTCTGTGGCATATTTCCATAGGGCCCCACAAAGAAACTGATTAAAGGTGTTCTGCTGTGCTTTGAGAAATGGGCGACAGGACATGAGCTCAGGCCCGACATCTGTTGTCAGCTGGTTTAATGAATTTCTTCAAGACACATTGGATAACTTTCCATGTTCTCTGTACTTTCTTTTATAGTTTTTTTTTGGTGCATATTTGAAGTTGATAATAAGGAAGCATCTGGAGTTCTTTAGGCCAAGGACCGCAGAAGGACGGAACAGGGCCCTCTGTTATGTAACATACTGCATAATATATACACTTGCATGTGTGTTGCTATATTAAAGTAATTACATACTTTGCAAAGCTATTAAAATGTTACTGGTTAATTTATTATTGTATTATATACAGTGTGTGTATATATACACACACTACTCTTCAAAAGTTTAATTTGTTCAAATGTTTTTTTTTATGTTTTATTAAAAAAACAATAAATACTGTAATGTTGTGAAATATTCTTGCAATTAGATTTCTTTCTATATTTCTAAATGTAATTTATTGCTGTGATTGCAGAAGCCATTACTCCAATCTTGGGGTACATCAAACTGGGGTACATAAAAAAAAAGTATTAATTATGTTTTGAAATAGGAACTTAACAAAGAATAGAACCGTAGTGAATATAGATAAAATAATGTATTAAATATTTGAAATCTAAATACATAAATAAACACTATTAGTCAAAAGTTTTTGAACAGTACATTTTGTGATGTTTTTCAAAGTCTCTTCTGCTCACCAAGCCTGCATTTATTTGATCCAAAATACAGCAAAAACGGTAAGACTTTGGAATATTTTTACAATTTAAAATCACTGTTTTCTATTTGAATATATTTTAAAATGTAATTTATTCCTGTGATTTCAAAGTTGAATTTTTAGCATCATAACTCCAGTCTTCAGTGTCACATGATCCTTCATAAATCATTCTAATATACTTATTTGCTGTTCAAGAAACATTTATTGTTATTATTATTATCAAATCATTTTAAAACAGTTTTTGTCCTTTTTTCGGATTCTTTGATAAATAGAAAGATCCATTTATCTGAAATAAAAAGCTTTTGTAACATTAAACACTATACTATTCAGTATACTATTCAGAAATTATACTTTTATTTAGCAAGGATGCTTTAAATTGATCAGAAGTGTTGATAAAGACATTTTATAATGTTACAAAAGATACTATTTCAGATAAATGCTGTTCTTCTAAACTCTATTCATCAAAGAAACCTAAAATAAATTCTACTCAGCCATTTTCAACATAATAAATGTTTTTTGAGCAGCAAATCAGAATATTAGAATGATTTGTGAAGGATAATGTGACTGGAGTAATGATGCTTTAAAATCAACGGAATAAAAAAAGTTAAAAAAAATTAAAGGTAAATAAAAATATTTAAAAATTGTACTGTTTTTGCTGTACTTTGGATCAAATAAATGCAGGCTTGGGGAGCAAAAGAGACTTTTAAAAACAAAAAGTCATACTGTTCAAAAAAAAATTCATATAGAGGTCACTTTTCAAACCAAGTCTGTGTCAAATACTTATTTAGCTAGTAAAAGAATTTGCAAATGCTGTTTCCTGTTGACCAGAAAATGCATGCTGGCATTATTGCAAACATGATGTTGCATTATACTCCCTTTTCTACATTCAACCCAGTTCTCGAAGGAAAAACAATTGATTCTCACATCACTTATTTTTAGATTGAGATGTTTTGAAACTCATTAAACGCTGTCTGCTGAACCCTCCCTAGACTTAATTAACTTCATTCCATTGTTTGAGATTGAATCAGCAAAGCCATGATTAACCATCAACTTGTGCCTTCATGTGCCACAATCTATGTGTCTTTTCACATGCTAACAAATTTAACACACGCCACAGGCACTATTAATCTATTCAGCCTTCTCTTGATCGGACCTCTTGCTCAGAGCACGACTCTTTTTCCTTCATGAATCGGAATGCTAAACGCTTTACCCCGTAGTTCAGCAAAGGTGTCTCGTATAGGATTTCCGGCAGGCTGCCTGACCCCATTAGGTTGCGTTTCTGGTGCCTAAGCTCACAAGGGAACACTAGCCACATTGATGCATGCAGCATGCATTGACTTATTGTCTCTGAGACTCCAGAGATTAACCTCTTAGGCCAACACGCCTGAGGAGGGGGTCTTATCTGAACCGTGAGAAAACTGGAAGCCATTGTTGGCTTCTCTTTAGCAGTGCTGTGTCTGCGGTTAAATGCCTTTTTTGCGGCTTTTACACAGTTATTTATCTACACAGGGCTGTGTGATTCTTCTGTTGAACTATAAAAAACGCAGTGGGCAGGACCACAATGTGTATTTAATTTATCGAATGTGAAATTTCTCCAGACCCTGCAGTGAATTATTAAATTATAGCAGTCTGTTGTCTGGAGATCGTCTGAAACGTCTGGGCGTTTAGTGGTCTCGATGGCTAAATCCTCCAATACCAATCAAATGTTTTTTTTTTTTTTTTTAAGGTGTTAGGTTTGTCTTTTTTATGTGTGGTTTAGCCAAAAGAACTGAAGCTGTTCTTTAGGTCTTGTACTGTTTTTACTTGATATTGTGCCATTTATCAAGATGAAAAGCCTTTAGTTGTTGCCAAGATGAAGAAAATAGCAATCTACTTCCTGCTCTTAGAGAAGACGTTGGCTTTCTTCAAATGTAAACCTGTCTGGATATAGGAAAGGGCATAAAATAGCTTATTAGGCCACATTACTGTCATCAATTGCTCACAGCTCTGGGTTTTATGTTCTTAACACAAGGTAATGATTTTCTGTGCATTGGCCTTGGATATAAGTGCTTTTCAAATCACAGGTCTGCCAAAATTCCAGGTTTGCACATCTCATGTTGCTTAGGAATTGAATCGATACTAATACAGTTAGCTACTATTCTGAGAAACGGCCATTTATCTCTGTCAGTAAGATGTAACTTGCCGTCAGTGTGTGAATTTAGTGATTCTAGCCAGGGTATTGTGTTTTTTATTGTGTTCATGGTAGTGGTTAAGCATGTAAAAGGCAGAAAAAAACACAGTTTATAAATACAGTTGATGTCAAAAGTTTACATACACCTCGCAGAATCTTCAACATGGTTATTATTTTACCAAAATAAGAGGGATCATACAAAATGCCTGTTATTTTTAATTTAGTACTGACCTGAATAAGATACTTCACATCTGAAATATCCCAATTCTTTGGTTTTTCAGCATTTTTGTGTGTTTGAACCCTTTCCAACAGTAACTGTATGATTTTGAGATCCATCTTTTTACACTAAGGACAACTGAGGGACTCATATGCAACTATTACAGAAGGTTTAAATGCTCATTGATGCTTCAGAAGGAAACACCATGCATTAAGAGCCAGGGGCGTGACTTTTTGAATTTGAAGATCAGGGTAAATGTAACTTATTTTGTCTTCTGGGAAACATGTAAATATCTTCTGTAGCTTCTGAAGGGCAGTACTAAATGAAAAATGTACACATCTTCATTCTGTTCAAAAGTTTTCACCCCCTTGGCTTTTAATGCATATTTTTTTCCGTTCTGGAGCATCAGTGAGCATTTGAACCTTCTGTAATAGTTGCATATGAGTCGCCCAGTTGTCCTCAGTGTGAAAAGATGGATCTCAAAATCATGCAGTCATTGTTGGAAAGGGTTCAAATACACAAAAATGCTGAAAAACCAAACAATTTGTGGGGCCTGAGGGATTTTTCTGAAGAACAGCAGGCAGTTTAACTGTTCAGGACAAACAAGGGACTCATCATTCAACTATCATTCAGGTAACAACATAGTGTTAAGAATCAAGCGTATGTAAACTTTTGAACAGGGTCGTTTTTATTAATTCTTAACTATAAGTTTCTCTTGTGGACTATATGTAAACATCTTTTATGTGAAATATCTTATTAAAATCAGTACTAAATAACAAATAACATGCATTTTGTATGATCCCTCTTAATTTTGGTAAAATAATTAACATTTAGCAGATTCTGCAAGATTAGGTTAGGGTTAGGGTATGTAAACGTTTGACTTCAGCTGTAATATATTTTCATAGTAGCTCATCAAATTTTTACTGCTTAACCCTAACAATATGTGATAATATATAATATATAAAAATTAGAAATGTTGCATTGTTGTTTCCAACCATTTTTCAACTGAAATCAGGCCTTTAAGCATCCTAATTAGCATATATGTTAATTTTTTTAAATAACAACTGTGAATACAAACACTATCTATTGTCATTTTTTTGTTCATTTGATAAGCCGAACTAATTAAAATTCATCTGACAGAAGATGAAACAATTTACAACTCCTACATTAACTTTTGTTTTTTTTATCACTTTCTAATTTGTGAATGTGACACAAATGATATGCACATTTAGCATATACAGAAAAGAACACATCATTTGAAATAGTTTGACACTTTATTAGTGCAGTATTTTAATCCTTAATTGTTCTCCTTTCTAGTTTTTTCAGTACTTGACGTCTTTATAGTGTCACTGCAAGAAAAAAGAGGCTGAATTGCAGATTGATGAGAGACTGTGTTGGTGTGTATGTGCTGTATAGTATTAGAGGAATGAGTGATGAGTAGTAGACATGTTTTCGCTCTGTACTGCCATTTATGGTTGGAAGAGCCTGTCTGAGACACGAGCTCATTAATAACGAGTGAAAACACATTGCTAGATTTTGAACTTGAATGCAGAAAGTGGATCATTAAACAGACTGCAGAACTACAGGTGTATGTTCGGTCAATAGCAAATTGCTCTATTCTCCGTCCACTGGTGGGAAATTATGTATTGTACCTTGCTGTAGTGGTACAATCATATTTTTGGAGCCTTTGTGTTGATCTCAAGGGGTTTTTGTGTCCTTGGGAGTTTTATTTGACACCCATTTGATACACAAACAGGCCTAGTAATCATTTTTCTTCATGGCGTAGACCCGTTAGTCTTATATTCTCCCTCTCAGTTCATTTTTATCATGTTTTCTATTTGAGAGATTTTTGTTTGTTCAGACTCACATCTAGCTATATGTAGCAGTTTTCTTTGTGAGAACACTTATCTTATGTTGAACAAGTCTGCATTTATTTGAAATAAAATAAAACAATCAATAAAATATATTGTGAAATTATTACATGTTAAAATAACTTTTTATTTTAATATATTTTGATATGTACACTGCCATTCAAAAGTTTGGGATCAGTAAGATTTTTAACATTTTTAAGGAATTCTCTTATGCTCATCAAGGCTGCATTTACTTTATCAAAAATACAGAAAAAACAGTAATATTGTGAAATATTATTACAGTTTAAAATAATGTTTTTAATATAATTTAAAATATAATTTATTCCTGTGATACAAAGCTGAATTTTCATATTATTCCAGCCTTCAGTGTCAGATGATTCTAGAGAAATTATTCTAATATGCTGATTTATTACTTTTAATATTAATGTTGGAAACAGATGTGCTACTTTTTTTTTAGGATTCTTTGATGAGTAAAAAGTGAAAAGGAACAGCATTTATTCAAAATTAAAAGTATTTTCTAACAATAAGTCTTTGCTATCACATTTTTTTCAATTTAACGCATCCATGGTGAATAAAAGTATTAATTTCTTTCAAAAAATGAAAAAATTAAAATGTACTGACCAAAGATTTTTAAATAGTAGGTTATATTGTTACAAAGATTTCTATTTTAAACAAATGCTGTAGGGCTGTCGCGATTTGTTGATTCGAATCGACTATTCGATCTTTAAAAATTCTGGATTTCATTTTGCACTTACATCTACTTTTTTATTACCACAAAAAAAAGCCTAATTATAATTATAGCACCCTATGAAATCCATTTAAATTTTTCTATACTCTGTTTTAATGATTAATTTTTTTAAAATCAAAAAGCCTGTCTAATTAATTGAGTTTTACAGTTTTATTTTTTTTTACCAAATTCTTTTCCATTACTTTCCTGGATTCCATTTTAATGGTTCCATTAAAATTTAATAATCAAAAACATCTGCAATTACGTGATTTTATTAAAATAAAATGTTCTCAAGTAAAGTTGTTGATTTTATTTATTTATTTATTTTTTTTTTTGGTGGGAAATTAGTTGAATCAGTTAGATTAGTTAAATCAGCATAATAGAATGATTACTGAAGGATGACATGACACTAAAGACCGGAGTAATGATGCTGGAAATTCAGCTTTGCTTCACGGAAATAAATTATATTTTAAAGTATATTAAAAAAACTGTTATTTAAAATTGCAATAATATTTCACAAAATGACATTTTTTTGTATTTTTGATCAAATACACACAGCCTTGATGAGCAATGAGTATAAGAAACTTTTAAAAACATTAAAAATCTTACTGATCCCAAAGTTTTGAACAACAGTGGATATGTGTAACATGAATAAAAAATGAAAGTGGAACAAGTACATTTAGGAAAATCACCATAATTATGTCTTCTTTCACTGTCAGTTTTTCCTTAGTTTTTTATTTAACCACTTTAGGCCTTTTAGGCTTTTAGGTTTTAGAGTTGTTAGTATTCTGACACTGACATTAGTGTCAGTGTCTCTCTTTGTCACTGCGTGTTTCCCACTTTTTTCTGCATGGCTGGAAACTTGACGTGATGAAGGAATTCAATGGTGCCAGCTGCCAAACCCTTAAATGCCCTCCGGTCCAGACAGCTGCCTATAACCCACTGACTCGGCTGATGCCCTCAAAGCCTCTCGTCTGCATTCGTATCTGTCTCCATAATATCGCATCAGACTGACAGACCCACCAACCTGAACATCAAACACAGTGGAGGAGAGTATTATTAAATTTGATGACTGCATGCGTTGACAACCCGCTCTAGCCCGAGTCCTTTTGAATTGAAGAATCTTTCCTGGAAAATATTATAAGTGCAGCTGCTGCTGGAATTTTAAATTTACCCTCAGCATTTAGCTGAGCCATTTCGACAAATACCACAAAAATCGTAGAAGATTTCATGTCCTCGATTCCAGACATCAAAAAGATGTTTTCTAGACATCACGCAGAGAAACAGTGTGTCAAATGGCATATCAGAGCGGCTATTATTCCATCGCTCCACCTCCTCCCTAGACGGTTCACAATGGATCCTGAAAGGTCACGTCCCCCCTGTATTTCTGTACATTAAAATGAAGTGTCATGCGGTACGATCTCAGACTAGATAGCTGCGGGGTTGTTTTGTCGAAGTTTGCCATGATAGATGTTGAAAACCGGGCTTTAGGCCATCAGGGAGACGGGGAACTTGTCAATGGAAGCTCTTCCCTGCTGTGAACCCTGTCAGTATTTTGACACTCTGTTGCAATATTCAGATATCTCGCAATGCAACAGTCTCGCTTCTGTCAGCGACCATAGATTTGTTTTGCAAGTTGTCCCACATAAATAGCTATGTAAAAGTTCTAATTAAGTTTTTTTTTTCAGTAAGGATGTTTGAATATTGGTTGAATATTAAACTCAGTCTAGACGTGAGTGAGTCTGGTGTAGAGTAGTCTCAGCCTCAGACGTCACGCCCACGGAACGTTGGCTAAATGTCTGATGCATATGGTACACTTAAAGGGATGGTTCGGAGTAGAATTGACTTCATTGCTATGCACTCCGAAGCCCATGTAAATACCCCATCCGAAGTTTTTTTTTTTACCTTAGTCAAACATTTATGGAGATATTAGAGTTTTTCGAATTGCTTGTTACAGGAGTGAATGGTACATGTGATGTATCTCGTAAATTGCACCACTAAACGTGCAAGTAATCTTACCAAACTTGTACAGTAGTGTAAATAGGTTATGTACTCACAAAACGCTGCATCAGAACATTTGTAAGTCCACCATGAGTGTTTTAAAAACACGTTTTAGCCGATCCCTACTAGTCTCAAAAACTACAAATGGCGACACGTCGACGTCACTTCCCTGGTTTGAAAAAAGCACGTAAAAGTCCTCCTACAAGTTGACATGCACACAGATGTAGTAGGAGGACTTTTACGTGCTTTTTTCAAACCAGGGAAGTGACGTCTACTTATAGTTTCTGAGACTAGTAGTTCTCGGGTAAAACGTGTTTTTAAAACACTCATGGTGGACTTACAAATGTTCTGATGCAGTGTTTTGTGAGTACATAACCTATTTACACTACTGCACAAGTTTGGTAAGATTACTTGCACGTTTAGTGGTGCAATTTACGAGATACATCACATGTACCATTCACTCCTGTAACAAGCAATTCGAAAAACTCTAATATCTCCATAAATGTTTGACTAAGGTAAAAAAAAACTTTGGATGGGGTATTTACATGGGCTTCGGAGTGCATAGCAATGAAGTCAATTCTACTCCGAACCATCCCTTTAACTGGAAACACTTCAGGAATGTCGAAGTCGTCATCTGATTAGTTGAATTTGACCGGATTTCCGGGAGATGCGAGTGTCGCGTTTATTTTCGCTCCGCCGGGAAACAAAGCGCAGACTGATTTCCTCGGCATTTTGTTAAAAGGTGCTTATGCAGACGCCATTGTTGTTATACACATTTGCGACGTTCGCGAACAAATTACTGACTTACTGCTTGTTCTCCGTCTTCTTCGTTATCTTTCAATGCTGGTTATTTCAATGACTGACTTGTTGCACGCCAGTCTGTTGTTGTGGGGCGTTTCCACGCACCGAAACGTGACGCTGAACGAAACGAACTGTGATTGGTTGTTTGACATGTCGATCAAACGGTCTTATGGGCGGGACTTGGCCAATGAAAGCTGCCATGAATTCCAGACCTTCAGCCATCAGTCTGAAGGTCTGGCTACGCGAGACTAGGTGTAGAGAGACATCATTGCGTCACTGCATAATGCTTCATTGCAAAACGCCCCACTCTTTTATTTTTGCTATTATTTCAAAGTGCAGTCATTTTGACAGAAACTTTTCGAAAAAGGTAAAATGATAGCCTGCCATTTGCAAGAACACGGCATGTAGGAGTCTGCCTGCCAACGTTAGGATTTGTTTGTGGTTTCCCGCAGCTCAGTGTGTGAAACCCTTTGATTTGTATGAAATGGCTCCTGTTCATTGTGTAAGTCTTGTTTTGCATCTCCTTATACATGTTAATCGATTTTTAAAGTGTTATTTCACACTAGAAATGTAAAATTCTGTCATCATACTCAACCCTTGAAGGGATAGTTCACCTAAAAAAATAAGAAATTGTTGAATATAGTTTTACTTTATTTCTGCAAGTTTTTGTACATTAAAAGAAAGTCAGTGAAGTCCGAACTATATTGGACCCCATTCACTTTCACTGTATGGGCAAACAGTGTGCTTTTTACTGTCAGCTAAAATTTAAATTAAAAATAGTTAGTAAATCCTAAATTTATTTTAATAAAGCTGAAATAAAATGTAAATATTAATGGAAAAACAAATAAAAAAGGAATGTTGTCTTGACTAACTGAAATAAGCTCAAGTTGATTTATAAGAACTAAAAGTAAAGATTTAAAAAAATGACATATGAAAAACGAATAAAAATTGAACATCAGTGGAGTCCAAACAACATTGGACCCCATTCACTTTCATAGTATGGACAACAGTATTTTTTTTATTGTCAACTAAAATTACAAACAGTTTTTATTAAAAATTGCAAATTCATTGAAATAAAACTTAAATAAAATATCTGTATTAAAGGAAAGTTGTCTTAACTAACTGAAATAAAATTTGCTGAAGTTGACCAAAACTGAACTAAAATTAAAGATAAAGACTAATAAAAATTAGCAAAAACAAAATTACAAATGAAAACTGTTCTGTGAAAAGTGTTTCACAGAAGAAAAAGTCAAACAGGTTTGTTACCACTTGAGGATGAGTAAATGATGACAGAGTTTTCATTTTTGGGTAAACTGTTTTGTTGGTCCAAATCTGAAGTTTTTGTCCATATAATGAACGTCAGTGGAGTCCAGACAACATTGGCCCCCATTCACTTTCAATGTATGGGCAACTGTAATTTTTTCAATTAAATTTTAGTCAATTAAAACTAAAATTAAAAATAGTTTTTATTCATTGAAATAAAGTTCAAATAAAATGTCAATATTCACGGAAAAAACACAAAAAAGGAAAAATTAAGATAAAATTAAACTAAATAAATAAAGATAAAAACGAATAAAAAATTACAAAAGCACATCATAAAACTGCCTAATTTAAAATTACAAATGAAAACTAAAAAAAAAACAAAAAACAGCTAAGTGGAATCTAAACAATATTGGACCCCATTCACTTTCCGTGTATGGGCAATAGTATTTTTTTATTGTCAACTAAAACTAAAATAAAAAAATAGTTTTATTAAATTTTTTTTATTAAAATAAAGGTTAAAAAAATGGAAGAAGAAATTTTGTCTTAACTAACTGAAATAAAATAAGCAGAGGTTGACTGAAAAAATGAAAATAAAAGCTAATTCAAAATATAAATAAATACTATAATAGCATATAGTCAATCACAAATCACAAGCGTTTCATGGTAGAAAGTAAGTCAAACAGGTTTGTAACCTCATGAGGATGAGTAAATGATGACAGTTTTCATTTTTGGGTGAATTGTCCCTTAAAGTTGGTCCAAATCTGCATTTCTTTCTCATTTTTTGTCCGTAAAATGAATGTCAGTGGAGTCCAAACAACATTGGACAATTTTCACTTTTACTGTATGGGCAAACAGTGTTTTTTATTTAAATTTATTGAAATAAAGCTGAAATACAATTTAAATAATAATAGAAAAACATTTAAAAAAGGAATGTTGTCTTAACTAACTATAAAATAAGCTAAAGTTGACTAAACCTAAACTAAAATTAAAGATAAAATTAAACTAAAAAATATAATTAAAAAGCTAAAAACAACATTAAAATTACAAATGAAAACTCAAAATATAAATATCAAAGCTAAGTGGAGTCTAAACAACATTGGACCCCATTCACTTTCAGTGTATGGGCAACAGTATTTTTATATTGTCAACTAAAACTAAAATAAAAAATAGTTTTTATTAAAAATAGTACATTTATTAAAATAAATGAAATAAGAAATAATAATAAAACAAATAAGAAATGTGTCTATCTGAAAATAAATCATTATGAAATAAAATAAAATTAAAGATAAAATTAAACTAATAAAAATTACAAAAACGCATCATAAAAACTACCAAAACTAAAATTACAAATGAAAACTGAAAAAATAAAAATAAAAGCCAATTCAAAATATAAATAAATCCTATAATAGCATATAGTCAATCACAAATCACAAGTGTTTCATGGTTGAAAGTAAGTCAAACAGGTTTGTAACCACATGAGGATAAGTAAATGACACAGTTTTCATTTTTGGGTGAACTATCCCTTTAAGCTTTTGAAATGTAGCACGATTTAGCAACCATTACTGTCATTACCGCTATCCATATTTCAAGTCAACAGTGGCTCTGTCTGTTGACTATGTCACGTTAATATGAAATCCAGTCTCCGGCTGTCTTTCCCTGTCCATTTTCCTCCAGTGTCTCTTCTCTATCCAGCTGTTGAGTTAATTGGTTTTCCCTCCAGCCTATGAAGGAAAGTAATGAGACTGCGGTTGGTACGACGGGACCCTCCGGCAGCAATCTACTGGGGAAAAACTTAATTTTTCAGTGCTGTTCCATCTCATTCCTCAGCTCACCGATTCCATCACAAAGCCAATTCACACTGTTTCCCGTCCCCTCCCTACCTCATTACTTTCTCCTCAACGCCCGACATGTATTTTCACATTTCACGTGAAGTTTTTTCCTTTGCCGCTTCCGTTAGCAATCAGAGCTGGGCTTTAATTAGAAGTACACAGTGTTTGATTGCTGGGACTTGCACGGAACCGTTCGAAGAGCTGTAATAATGACGCTGAGACGCTGCTTGCCAACACCTACAACAGATGTTATCACCCCCTGTTCCGGAGGCTGTGTTTTTTTTTTTTTCATTTCCCAAGCGCAAAGTTAAAAGGAAGAAAAATTAGACGAGCACCTCTTAACCCGACAGAACACCTGAGGGTCTTCTTTCTCAATTCTCGGCCTCGCCCGACTGCACCGGGGCGTGTTGACGGCGGAACGTCCTTCCTTAGGAACTGAACGGGATTACATGCCTGCCAGTGTCGACAGGTCTCACATCAGCGGTAAACTGTTTCCTAATGAGACGCTAATTACAGCCTGATAAGGTCAAAGCCGCAAGGCCTCGTCGTAATTAGCGAAATATTCAGCATTTGAGTTCTCCGTGTAGTTGAAGATAAATGAGAATATTAATATGGGCATTGAAGGGTATGATTTGTTCAAGGTGAGCTCTGCCTTTGACAGGACCAGCATACGAAATCGCGCTCGTAAAAATGCTCTGGTCGCACTCGACACAATAGCTGTTGACAAGCTGACAAATTAGATCTTTAAATTGTAGGCTTTCCTTGAATAAACCATTTTTGGAGCCGTAAATCATTGTAATGCCCATGCGATTGTTTTACCCACTTAGCAGTCTGTCTTGAATTAACATTGTGTCTGAAAGACACCGTTAACGGCTTTGTTCGTGTTGATGAGCGTATTCAAAGTTTCCAGGACGACTGGAGAACTTTGTCTAGATGCCGCTCCTGAATTAAAAAGTGAGTTAGTTTTGGAATAAAGAAACTGAGTCTGACATTTCAACGGTGCTGTGAAGCAATGCTAGCTATTTACAGTGGAATAAGTTCCAAGTTGCCATCTGTGAACGATTGTTCCCAATGAAGCGAGGCCTCGTTTTGACCCCAACTGGTTGGGCCAAACAAAATTTGGGCGCATTAGCTGACGCCACTGGAAAATGCTCATCATTGGCTTCCATGACAAAATTTTTTATATTGAATATATCAGAATTATAAGGAATGGTAATGTGCAGTATTGTTTTCTTCTGTGTTTGTACACACACACACACACACACACACACACACACACAAATATGTATATACAGTACGAGTCAAAAGTTTTTTAATGTTTTTTTTTTTTTAAAGAATTCTCTTCTGCTCACCAAGCCAGCATTTATTTGGTCCAAAGTACAGCAAAAACAGTAAATACATTTATATACATACATTTTGTACAAGAATAAAAAAAATGAAATAATGAAACTATAACTATAACATTAACTACAACTTTTGCCTCAATAAACTCCCAATTTGCCATTTTCAGTTTGAATCATTTTTAAAATGTAATTTATTCCTGTGATTTCAAAGCTGATTTTTTAGCATCATTACTGCAGTCACGTGATCCTTCAGAAATCATTATAATATTATGATTTGCTGTTCAAAAAACTTTTATTATTATTTTGAAAAAGCTGAGTAGACTTTTTTTTCAGGTTTCTTTGATGAATAGACAGTTCAGAAGAACAGCGTTTATCTGAAATAGAAATCTTTTGCAATATTATAAATGTCTTTATCATCACTTTTGATCAATTTAATGCATCCTTGCTAAATAAAAGAAAAGAAAAGTTTTTTAATGATATAGTGTATAATGTTACAAAAGCTTTTTATTTCAGATAAATGCTGATCTTTGGATCTTGGAAATGCACTCAACTGTTAAATATAGTTAAAAATTTTTTAAAAATCTTGATGCTGAAAATTTAGCTTTTTTAAGTAAAAAAAAAATATAATATTTAAAAATAATACATATATATATATATATATATATGTGTGTATATATATTAGTGTTTTTGGTGTACTTCAGATTAATAAAATGCAGGCTTTGTGAGCAAAAGAGACTTCCTTAAAAACATGATAAATCCTACTGTTCAAAAACTTTTGACTGGTAGTGTATATATTTTTTTAAGCAGCTCACTATATGAATGCCATATTGTATTAGTTTTGAATTACGAGGATACTTCACCCGAAAATGTTTTTTTCTTTTTATCATGTTATTTTTACCCTTATATCAGTCCAAATTTTTAACATACAAATTTTGTATTGAAATTTCATGCTACAATGAACATCCATGGGGTCCAGATTTGTTTTGGATGCCACTCATTTTCGTTTTTTGCACAAAGCTGGTAAAATATTCATCATATGCTTTTGTGTTCTGCACAGAGTAGATAAGTGGTGACAGAATTTTCATTTTTTGCGTTAGCAATCCTTTTTCAATTGCTTTGGACGTGAACAGTTTTTTTTTTTAAATTAAAAATAAAAGGTAACAATGTTCGTTCTGAAAGAGGTTTGTGGATTTCCCACTTAAGCATTAACACCAGCTCAACTTTGGTGAAAAAGTTCTGCATAAAAACAAATTTTCTTCATCTCTATTCTCTTCATCTTAAGGCTGTAGTGTATTTCACTTGATATCACAATGAAATTCCTTCTAAACCTCACCAGACGAGGAAACCTCTCATTTCCTTTGGCCTGCATACTGTATCGCCGCTGAAAATCGCATGCAAGTGCTGCTGAGCATCTTTTTCTTCTTTTTTCCCCTCCCCCCTTTCCATCCCTCCTTCCTTCTCTCTTCCTGTTGGCTTAATGCATTAAAAAGCGAGAGACTTTGGCACTGTTTTGACAGCCCGACAAGTGAAATTCCTTCAGTGGAGGAGATAAAAGGAGTCTGGTGTCCAGCGCTTACGGAGGAGGCGCAGATGAGCTTGTTTCTGAGCACTTCAACTTACAGTCATGGTGTGGAAGAAAAAAGACACATTGAGCTTGTTGTGTGGAGTTTCGGGCCAAGCCTGGGAGGGTACCGTCTCTGGCAGCGCTTCATTTTCGCACCATTGCGTCCAAGGTTGTGCGTGAGAGAGTTTGTGGGAGAGTGCGCGCCAATGTGAAAATCAAATGGGAATCCAGACCTCTCTAGTCTTCCTCCCGAGCCCTGACAGCGCTCTGCGGGGCAGTCTCATCTCACACATCAAAAGCGCTCCAACCAGACGGAAATGACTGAAGCAATTTCTGTTGCGAGAAAATTACACAAGAAGGACGAAATGTTTACTCAGTCGTGGAACGGAATAGAGATGAAATGAAGCCAAATGACTCCTCGTACCTGTTTCGCGAGCTGATTGCAGCCTGTTCTGTTTAGGCAGGGCTTTATGGATCTCACTGGGATCTGCCAGTACGACCTTCAGTGATGTGAATAGTCTAATGGCCTGTGAAGGACAGTGGTCTGAAATGGGGAGGCAAGAAAGTGTGAAACTGGCGGGACAGCGCATTTATCAAAAGCCTTAAACCTTGAATCTAAACGTAGTGTGCACTGCAGAGCGCTTGTGCCCCGAGGCCCATCACAGCATCAGCCATAACTGTCTAGATAAGATGAATAGAGAAGATCAGCCTGTTGTAGGGTCTGTGAAATAGGAAATATCTTCAGTGATATATTGATTGAATGACAGATTTCTTGATGTAAGCTAATGAAATATTTTTTGATGCTTTCCAAATGATATTGTATACTTGTAAAATTTATATATTTTAAGGTGTCCATAAATACGTTTTCATAATTTTTAGATTTTTTTTTTTTTTTGGAAGAAGTTTATAGAAGACTATATGGATGTATTTGCTTATTGCAATGCAAATTATTATTTATTTTTTATAAACATAAATATCTATATCTATTTAAAGAAGTCTCTTTTGCTTACCAAGCCTGGCTTTTTCTAATCTAAAATACAGCAAAAATTCTGATATATTTTTACTATTTAAAATAACTGTTTTCTATTTTAATATATTTTCAAATGTAATTTATTCCTGTGATTTCAAAGCAAAATTTTATGCTTCATTACATCAGTCAGCTGATCTTTCTGAAGTCATTCTAATATTCTAATTTGCTGCTCAAAAAAACCCAAACATTTATTATGTTGAAAATATTTTAGTTTTCTTTGAGTAGAAAGTTCAGAAGAACAGCATTTATCTGAAATAGAAATCTTTTGTAACGTTATAAATGTCTTTATCATCACTTTTGATCAATTAAAGCAAATTAAAGCATCCTTCCTTAAAAGTATTAATTTCTATAATTTCAAACTTTTAAATAGTGTAGTGTATAATGTTACAAAAGCCTTTTATTTTAGATAAATGCTGATCTTTGGATCTTTCTATTCATCAAAGAATCCTGAGAAAAATTACTCAGTTGTTTTAAATATTGATAATAATAATAATACTAATAATAAAAAAAAACATTTTTGAACAGCAAATCAGCATATTAGAATGATTTCTGAAGGATCATGTGACAATGAAGACTGGAGTAATGATGCAGAAAATGTAGCTTTGATCACAGGAATAAATTACATTTTAAAATATTTTCAAATACAAAACAATAGTAAAAATATTTCAGAAATTTACTGTTTTTGCTGTACTTTGGAAATAAATGCAGGCTTGGTGAGCAGAATTGACTTAAAAATCATTAAAAATCTTACTGTTCAAAAGTTTTTGACTGCTTGTGTATGCATATATATTCCACTTTAAGGTTAAAGAACTTAAACTTTTAATAATGTATTTAAATAATTTGATCATATTTGAAGATTTGTCAGGCCGTATTTGGAAGCAATTGGTTGCATTAAAATGCATTTACATATTTTTACATATTTGTAAACCTATTTCAATTTGATATTTAATTTATCTCTGTTTTAATGAATTTGTTGCTTATTAATTTGATTCTGGGATTACTAACTGCAGTTTTGGACGGACTCTGTCGCTTATAAAGTAAGCTAGAAATGATGGGATTCTCATTTTCACCGCATGCACAAGCCTTGTATGCGTAGAGAATATAAACCTCTTATTCATGCAGTATTCAAAAGCGTGCTTAGCTCCGGCTCTGTGATAATAATTGCACATTCAATTATTTAAAGGTCTCTGAAAATGCACTTGTGTCTCTGGGAAAACAGAAGCGCTCTTGATAGTTCATTGAAAGAATGCGCCTCATCAGTAAGCATCAAAGTCTACTGCGGGTCAATGTAATTAGATGGATTTTACATGTGTGGGTTATACCTCTCTCGCCTAAGGTTGTGGTCTAACATTTCAATGATAATTGATTCAAAATGCAAACAGCAAGATGGCTGAAGCCACCTATTAAGAATCTGCTTGATTTGGTGTCAAGGACGAGATCCGCTGATGTTCTGCCATATGGAGGCACCATTTTGGAGTCACTTTAGCCTTGAGCTCCATCAAGCCATCTTGTGTTTACGCCAACTTTAGCAGTAGCTATGGCAACTGTCGCAGAACATAATTTGGTTCTCCTTTCATCACATTTTCTCTCACGGCTTTAGTCAGTTTAATGAGCTTTAATGCTTTTTGAGGAACAGAGCTAAGTCAACTTAGTTAAGCAGACAAAAATGCTAGTTAATAATGTCATTTCCATCACATTTCAACTTATCCATTATGAATTCTGTTTTGGAAATTACATTTTATTATTATTTTTTTTAACAAAATGGCTAATTTTATACAGTTGAGGTCAAAAGTTTGCACCTGCCTTTTTTTTTTCCAGAAAAATTATTTGGTTGTCCAGCATTTTTGTGTATTTGAACCCTTTCCAACAATGACTGTATGATTTTGAGATCCATCTTTTCACACTGAGGACAACTGAGGGACTCATATGCAACTATTACAGAAGGTTCAAACGCTCACTGATGCTCCAGAAGGAAAAACCATGCATTAAAAGGCGAGGGGTGAAAACTTTTGAATTTGAACATCAGGGTAAATTGAATTTATTTTGTCCTCTGGGAAACATGTAGGTATCTTCTGTAGCTTCTGAAGGGCAGTACTAAATGAAAAAAAAAAAGATATTTAGGCAAAATAAGAAAAATGTACACATCTCCATTCTGTTCAAAAGTTTTCACCCCCCCAGCTTTTAATGCTATGTTTTTCCTTCTGGAGCATCAGTGAGCGTTTGAACCTTCTGTAATAGTTGCATATGAGTCTCTTAGTTGTCCTCAGTGTGAAAAGATGGATCTCAAAATCATACAGTCATTGTTGGCAAGGGTTCAAATACACAAAAATGCTGGAAAACCAAAGAATTTGTGGGACCTGTAGGATTTTTCTGAAGAACAGCAGGGAGTTTAACTGATCAGGACAAACATGGGCCTCATGAACAACTATCACTAAACAAAAAAACCCAGCTGTGGATCATTCAGGTAACAACACAGTATTAAGAATCAAGGGGATGTAAACTTTTGAATGGGGTCATTTTTATAAATTCAACTATTGTTATCTCTTGTGGACTATATGTAAACATCTTTTATGTGAAATATCTTATTCAGGTCAGCACTAAATAAAAAATAACATGCATCTTGTTTAATCCCTTCTTATTTTAGTAAAATTATTAATATTTTGCAGATTCTGAAAGGGGGGATGTAAACTTTTGACATGGTTTGACAAAATTAGGAAATGAGACAATATTTTGTCTTAATAAATAATTATTTATAATTATTTATAAAGTGATATAATATTAATTATATTTTAGGTATATCTAATGATTATTTCAAATTCTTAAATATATTGTATTTTATATTTATAAAATATAATTTTTATAATTTTTAAACATTATTTTTCCCCCACATATGTTGTTTTTATAATGGTAAACAAGTACAATAATAACTGTAAAAACTTTATTAGGGGAAAAGTTGTTTGGTGTGCTGGAAATGTCAGTTTTAACTATTTGTGTTTGTTTGTTTTTAACAAAATAAATATCAAAATGTTTTTTAATTCACAAACTATTATTACAAACTATTACAAAAAAAAAAATAATATATATATATAACAAAGGTAAAACAATATATATACAAGTCAATACATATGTGGCAGGTAAAAACTAGCATAAATAAATGATGACAGCATGGAAAACAATGGGTCTATTAACCACCCATACTTCTCACTCTTACATCAGACCTTTGATACCATTAAAAAGACTTCGTCCATTCTCATGGAGAAAGGAAAAAAGTGCGTGGTTACACACAGATTGGACCAGTGCTCTGTAATAAGGGGCCCATTCAGACGCCAGCTTTGCCGTCGTGCCTCTCTGCTCTCATTAAGCGACCTGTCAGTCACGGCACCGCTGGAACTCCACGTCGGCGTGGGATCTTTCGCTCGCCTCTCATATCGCTGGGCGGAACGACACTCAGCATCATGAAGTGGGAAGCAGAATTAATGAATCGCAAACGTCTTTGAATTATAATGTTTAAAAGGGGTGGCCCTCTCTAATAAATCTTATGCTTCTGTGGCGGCAGGTAATTGAACCTCCCCTGGCCCCATTACCTGAGGTCGCATGAATATGAGGGCATGAATATGGATCAAATTGGAGAAATGGTTGCAGTGTGTGCTCATCTGACTGACAGCCGAGGATGGTGTCTTGAGATGCCGCCCTTGACCTGCATTTGCATTCTCATTTGACAGAGTGCGACAGGCAATGAAGGACGCTTGTGTTTTGAGTGCCGTGATTTCTGTCCATAATGAAGTGACTGATGTGTGTGGGTCTTTTTTCAAGTACATCCACCTTTCTTTCTCCCAGGAGTTGATGTTTATTAGTACAAATGTTTTTCTTTTTCATTGTGAAGGTCATGCTTAAACGGCCTTTTATGAATGAATATTATTGTTCTAGACCCAGACTTTCACAATCCGTAAAATACCATTTGAATATTTATTTGATTTCAATATTTATAATGATTTACACAACTATTTAAACAGGTTTTTAAAAGAAGTTTGTTTTACTCACATTTGTGCATTTATGTGGTAAAATACAGTAAAAACAGTAATATTGTGAAATATTATTACCATTTAAATGGTATGGTTTATTATTTTTGTGAAATCCGGGAGAACTCTTTAATGCATAGAAAGTTTAAAAGAATTGTATTTATTTCAAATGAGTGTTGTCAAATGATTAATCACATCCAAAATAGAAGTTTTTGTTTACATAATATGTGTGTACTGTATATATATAAATACACACGCATGCATGTGCATATATTTAAAAAAAATGTTATCTTTATGTATTAAAATTATTTATATAAAATATTAATTACATGAATATAAATATATACAAAATACATGTTTTTTGCCCAAAATATATACTGTATGTGTATGTATTTATATATCAGTAATAAATATACACAGTATACACTTAAAAAATAATTGTTTCAACTTAAAATAATTTGTTACCCTGCTGACTTAAACTTTTTTAGTTTAGTCAACTTGAATTTTTAAGTTACGTAATGTTAATTTTAGTGACAACTTGGATATTTTAGTTGAGTAAACTAAAAATTTTAAGTCAGCAGGATAAAAAGTTATTTTAAGTAGAAACATTTTTTTTTTACTTTCACTTTTGATTACTTTAGTGCATTCTTGCTCTATAAAAGTAATCATTGCTTTCAAAAAACAAAAATCATAGTGACGGTAGTGTATATAAGTTTAACAGTGTATATAAGTCAGAAAAGCAACAAATATGACACATTATGAGCTGTAAATTTAGCAAATTATGCTTATTTTAAAATCCACAGGGTAAAAAATACCCATAGTTTGAGACATTTATGACCTGAGTTTGTTATGAGATCTACTAGTCATTTTTCTTTCTATTATTAAAGCCAGAAAAGGACAGTCCTCTTCACTTGCAACTACTGTAATTTATTCTGAGCTGAAGTAGTTTCTTGACTTTCATTTTTAGGTTATCAATACCTCACTGAATAAGGGCTACCTTGAGATTGACATCTCAACTTTTTTTTAAAGTCATTTTTTGCTTTTGTTCAATGCCTTTGAATTCAGTCGCTCTGCTTCAGTGTAAAACTCAGAAGGTTTTTTTCTTATACTTGAATTTGATTCTCTCGGTCATTCATTCTCAAGGTGAATTTCTGTTTATCTGCTGGAGGTGCATCTGCTCATTTGGAATTGGCAGAGGGCTTTAACTCAAGTGATTTATAATATGTGCACAGTGCAGGCAGTTGATGCAATGACAACAAACCCAGGACACACAATAGGCTGAATACTTTCCCAGCCAGTGTAAACCCTATAGTAATTTTAAAAAGCACAATTGTTTTTTTTTAAATCACAATCAAATTGTGCATTTGAGGTATTTGTTGACTTCTATGTTCCAGCTGCTAATATATATATTGCATGCTGCATACCTTTCTGATAATGAACGCATCCTTGAATGTGTCTTTAGCGGAGATAGAGTCATCATCTGATAGAAATGTAATTAATTCCCTTATGATTTTTTTTCTCGCATCAGTAGGCTCAGTATTAAGAGCTACTTAGCTGGAGTGTCTGCAAACATTTCTGCTAACTAGAGGTTCATGTTCAGGGTACAGATAATATAGTGAATATTATGAGCTCACCTAGAGATGTGGTCATTAAGAATGCACGTTTTTTTTCCCACGGGATGCCGCTGAATCCTGTGTGCACATATTTCTCTTGGATAAGGTGCAACTGTAGATAGTGGTCAAATTAAAATGCTTTTTTAATCAACTTTTTTTTTCATGACATATTTGCGATGTATGGTTTCTTGAAGGAATATGAACATTTGATCAAATTTACTCACCCTCAAGCCATCCAAGATGTAGATGAGTTTGTTTCTTTATTGTAGGATTAATTTCATCAGGTATTTTCAATTTTAGTCTTAGTTCCGTGTTAAATGTCCTTGTTAGTTTTTATCATATTTAGTCAACCTTATCCTATTTAGTTTTAGTCCAGTTTTAGTTGACTTAAAGTCTCAACATTTTAGTCTAGTTTTAGTCGAAGAAAACCTACAGTATCTAGTTTTAGTTAATGAAAACGGGACATTTTAACAATAACATTTTTTATTAATTAAGCATACAGCAGTATTAATTTTGGTAGCCATTTTTAGTTTAGTCTTGGTCATTGCACACTGAGTCCGAAATTATTGTATGCGCCGCGGTTTTCGGTTTTCTCATATTCGTCATCCTTTCCTATCAAAATGCTTGTTACGGATGCAACATAGAAAATCGAACCTGATCAAATTTTTTTATGACGGACGAAAGTTTCCGAGGCAGTGTGCAATGGCCTTCTGAAATTTTCATCCGAATTTTTCGCACATTAAAAAATAAATACGACCTTACGTTATGTCAATCACATTTGGTGGTTTTCTTTATAATATGTGGCTCCTGTAATGCTAGCAAATCATCAAGGAATACTGACATCCTGAAGTAAACTTTGCTCATCGAAGACACAAAAGAAAAGAAATTCTTGAATCAAGTTATTTTTGTTTTCTTTGCACACAAAAAGTATTCTCGTAGCTTTATAAAATTATGGTTAAACCACTATTTGATGGACTATTTTAACAATACCCTTACTACTTTTCTGGGCCTTGAATGTGTCAGTTGCGTTGCTGTCTATTCAGGGTCAAAAAGCTCTTGGATTTAATCAAAAATACCTTAATTTATGTTCTAAAGATGAACGAAGGTCTTATGGGTTTAGAATGACACGAGGGTGAGTAATTAATGAAAGATTTTAAATTTTTAGTTGAACTATTCCTTTAACATTACATTTCTGGCTCTATTCATGAAAGACGATCAGTATCACATTGTACCTGCGGATACTTAACAATAATCTCTAACATCAATGGCTCCGTTTTCCTCCACCCTGCAGAAACAATGGTAGAGATTTGAACGTCAGCAGGTTAAAAATAGCTCAGTGTAAAAGTGGTTTGCTGTAAGAACATATCCTCCACCACCGGGAGATGCGGCTAATGGAACACATGCTAAAGCCGTCATGTTGGCATATTGGCGCTAATGGACTCTCTGTGTGTTCCGGTCTCCTTTGTTTGAGTATCCCGCAATCTCTCATGACATTCAGAGATTTAGCCTTCAACAAATCATTACAGACCACCTGTGCACATTGGTCTGTCTAGTTTCATCCTGCTGCAAGTACAAATTCACTAATATTTAATAGAACAAAACCGGCACATAATGTATTCTACTTTTACTTTTGTATTTTGTCTTTTCTGCATATTTAAGAGTTGAATACTAAAATAACAAGTGTGTGCATAGTTGTATGTGGTTGTTCCTCTGTATTTTTTGCTGCTGAATAGACTCATTATGTTCATTACGCAGTATTCACTACAAAATTGTGCTGTCTGCATATTTGTTAGTCAGATTTGCGGCCATTAGATATTTATACATTATTCAAAGTTGCACAGAAAAATTTGTCTAAGCACACGAAAAACTCCCATTATGAAAAATGCCACTTGATTTATTTGCTGCATCTTGGATGTTGAGAAGATGCATTTGAAGAGTTTATTTTAGGAAGATCATGCTGAAATAGATGACACATTGTAGACACATACAAGGCAATAAGCACAGAGTTCGTCTTGAACTTTCATTCCTGTCGAATGCACCAGATGAAATCAGTCATGTTTAACATTTGTTCCTTCATTCTTATTTAATCAGCCTGATAAAAGTTAACTCATTTTTACGAACCTTGGATTAAAAATGCTAATTAACCCTATTTATTTCCATTTTTCCATTACTAGACAACATATACTGAAATGCAACACAGAAACATGTTAGGTATGTTTTCATGAGATCAGGTAAAATTTCTGTGTGAACTTTTTAGCAAGATGCGAAATACGTACCAATAAGTAGTGTTGGGTCGAGTCCACCTAAGTCGAGTCCGAGTCGAGTCCGAGACTTTATCCATTCGAGTCCGAGTCGAGTCCGAGTCCAAAATGGGTCGAGTCGGACTCAAGTCTGAGTCCAAATGGGTCGAGTCCGAGTCTTTATTCATTTGAGTCCGAGTCGAGTCCGAGTCCAAAATGGGTCGAGTCGGACTCAAGTCTGAGTCCAAATGGGTCGAGTCCGAGTCTTTATCCATTCGAGTCCGATTCGAGTCCGAGTCCAAAATGGGTCGAGTCGGACTCAAGTCTGAGTCCAAATGGGTCGAGTCCGAGTCTTTATCCATTTGAGTCCGAGTCGAGTCCGAGTCCAAAATGGGTGGAGTCGGACTCAAGTCTGAGTCCAAATGGGTCGAGTCCGAGTCTTTATCCATTCGAGTCCGATTCGAGGCCCGAGTCCAAAATGGGTCGAGTCGGACTCAAGTCTGAGTCCAAATGGGTCGAGTCCGAGTCTTTATCCATTCGAGTCCGATTCGAGTCCGAGTCCAAAATGGGTCGAGTCGGACTCAAGTCTGGGTCCAAATGGGTCGAGTCCGAGTCTTTATCCATTTGAGTCCGAGTCGAGTCCGAGTCCAAAATGGGTCGAGTCGGACTCAAGTCTGAGTCCAAATGGGTCGAGTCCGAGTCTTTATCCATTCGAGTCCGATTCGAGTCCGAGTCCAAAATGGGTCGAGTCGGACTCAAGTCTGAGTCCAAATGGGTCGAGTCCGAGTCTTTATCCATTCGAGTCCGATTCGAGTCCGAGTCCAAAATGGGTCGAGTCGGACTCAAGTCTGGGTCCAAATGGGTCGAGTCCGAGTCTTTATCCATTTGAGTCCGAGTCGAGTCCGAGTCCAAAATGGGTCGAGTCGGACTCAAGTCTGAGTCCAAATGGGTCGAGTCCGAGTCTTTATCCATTCGAGTCCGATTCGAGTCCGAGTCCAAAATGGGTCGAGTCGGACTCAAGTCTGAGTCCAAATGGGTCGAGTCCGAGTCTTTATCCATTCGAGTCCGATTCGAGTCCGAGTCCAAAATGGGTCGAGTCGGACTCAAGTCTGAGTCCAAATGGGTCGAGTCCGAGTCTTTATCCATTCGAGTCCGAGTTGAGTCCGAGTCCAAATGGATCGAGTCCGAGTCGAGTCCGAGTCCAACTAAACACTACTGTTTTTCAGTATCTTAACCTTGCTTTAACCTTTACAACTTCAATAAGGCAATGACAATTTAAATGTAAAAAAGCAAACCGCTATTGCATATTGCCATTTGGATTTTTTATTAGACACCTTCTCATCTCGTCTCATCTCCTAATTAGTGTCCTGCTCAGCAAACTTTAAAGTCATGTAACAGAAGTTATAACTTATGTATTGTGACATATTTTATATTATAAAACGGTTAGTTCCATTCCTCAATTCTGATTGGTCAGCAGCTGTGTTTTATTCACGATACAGCACGGCTACGACCGCTTCACTCAACGTTCTGTGTATCATTGAACCTCCTTAGCAACCACCCTTAGCAACGTAAACAAAGCTTTAGCAGTTAGGAACTACTTTTTACAGCGGAAGGCAATTAATGATTTTACTTTATGAAAACATACAACCTAATATATATAAATTAATATATATTTTTGATAGTAATATTTTTGTTGTGTGGTAACCATTTTATAAAAGCAATAAGGTACTTGAGGCCGTGCTGTATCGTGAATAAATCACGGCTGAAGGGGTTGCAGGCACTCCGCTTCGCGTCGTGCCTAACAACGCCCTTCAGCCGTGATTTATTCACGATACAGCACGGCCTCTCGTACCTTATTGCTTAAGTGAAACAGCTTTTAGAATGTGAAAAATTATAGGGCAAGAGAGGACTTGACTTTATTTGCTGTTATAAAACGGTTAGTTCCATTCCTCAATTCTGATTGGTCAGCAGCTGTGTCGTATTCATGATACGGCACGGCTATGACCGCTTCACTCAACGGTTTTGTGTATCATTGAACCTATATAATTAAGCAATAAGGTACGAGAGGCCGTGCTGTATCGTGAATAAATCACGGCTGAAGGGGTTGCAGGCACTCCGCTTCGCGTCGTGCCTAACAACGCCCTTCAGCCGTGATTTATTCACGATACAGCACGGCCTCTCGTACCTTATTGCTTAATTATATAGTAAATATATAAATTCAACGGGGTGGGTAGGAAGCTTAGTGAATGAGACCTGAGGAGCAGAAAATTCACCTCTTATCTCTGATTTTGGCTCTTTTGGGTTTTATATGACGAATGGTAAGACCTTAGACAGGGTTGCATTGGCATTGGCATGGCATTTTGATTTTTTTTTTTCTTGGATAAAAATGAGGGGACAGTTTTTAAGTAGCAGTCTATGGAGGCCATGGAATAAAAGAGTAAAAAAAAGTAAATTTGTTTATATTTGTTTATAAAAGTTTATATTTCAAAATTCTGACTTTATTTTCACAATTCCGAGATTATATATCACAATTTTGATAAGAAATGACATTCTCCCTTTTCCCCTCAGCTCAAAATCATGAGTTTAAATCCCACACTTCTGACATTTTTCCCCTCAGAAAACTCTGTTGAGTTCATTTGAGTAATAAAGTCCGAAATACAACATATAAACATCATATAAAAAAAATCTGAATTGTGTCATAAAATAGGTAAATGTAATATGACGCAGTCTGCTGCAGCAGGTTTACGCTGCTGTCGCTTTAAGACCGGATGCACAGATCAGATATTGTGACACATCTGTATTTCTCCCAACAGGTTTTCAAGTACTGGCAAGACTTTTAAACACGTGCGAATACTGAATGTCACTTTCGTAATAATGCATCGAGTCAGTAAAATTTCCGTCAACTGTTCCTGGACTCGGCAATTATTCCCGAGTCCGAAAAGCTCGAGTCCGAGTCAAGTCCGAGTCAAAATGCATCCGAGTCCGTGACAAGTCCGAGTCCGCTAAAAATTGAACTCGAGACTGGACTCGAGTCCGAGTACAAGTCCGAGTACCACAACTCTACCAATAAGTACATATCGCTGCAGTTTTCAACACCAGAGGTAGTAAAACAGTGAGCACTATAATCGTTTTCATACACAGTTATGATTACAACTCCATATGTTTTTGTTTTCCAAATGTAACAAGCTTGCTTGGTAGCTCAGCTGACACAGAATTGGGTACGAATCCCGTCAAAAACATGACTCACAATGAAAGAGCTAAAAGATGTGAGATATTCAAAAAACAAGCTAAAATGGCATACTTGCAATTGCATTTTTACACCACATTCGCATTTGTACATACTATAATAGGTTTAGGTGTAGAGCAAATGGTATGTTATTTTAAAACGCCACATTGCATTAGAGTTATAGCACCACTCAATGAACATTTCAAGTCAGAACTGCTGTGACAAGAACAAAACCAACATCACATGAAACGTACCATATTTGCGTTCATCTGTTGCAGGAAAAAAAACTCTTTTAGCATCACTCAGTGGACATTTTACATTGAATATGTCACGAAATGTACATGTATGTATTTCGCGTCTTGCCAGAATGTTCCCACATGTATGTTTTTGTCATGAGATCAGGTTGTGGAAATGTTAATTGTTGCTGTTTGAAATGTTTATTGTTGCATAATGAGTTCCCATATAAATTTCAAGAATTTGTATGCAGTATGTAGTACTGTTCTGCACAGTATTCAGTAAGCTTGTATGCCAGCTTTTGACAGTGAAAGCGATATGGCTCAGTGGTTTCTGAGAGACGGCATGTCAAGATGTTGGCTGTTTTTATAATTGCTTCATAAGACTCACTTCCAGTGCTCTTTGAAGGAGTAGTTCATCCATTTTGTCATCATTTACTCACACTCATGTCATTCCAACTTCATGTTATTTTCTTTCTTCTGTGAAGCAGAAAAAAAAGAAGACTTCTGTTTTCCATAAAGAAAGTGGATGTTTTTTTAATGCTGTCAAGCTCAAAAATGGACAAAAGAGAAGCACCATATGACTTTTGTGCTGTTTTCCAAGTCTTTCGAAGTGTTATGTGGCCAATCACAATGTGTCAATTAAAAGATGATTGAGATTTGAAAAGTAAGATGATTATCAGTAAACACTGCTTTCAGTTTCAGTCAGTTCAAAGGGATAATTCTCTCAAAAATGAAAATTACCACATGATTTCAGACGAATACAATCAGAGTTATATTAAAAATGCCCTGGCTCGTCCAAGCTTTATAATTGGAGTAAATGGGTGTTGAGATTTTGAGGTCCAATAAAGTGCATCCATCCATCATAAAAAGTACTCCACACAGCTCTGTGAGGTTAATAAAGGCCTTCTGAAGTTAATCAATGCATATGAGTAAGACAAATATGCATATATACAACTTTATAAACCTTAATCTGTAGTTTACGCTAACTGTCATACAAGCATTCACAAGGGATTGGCGTTTTAGTGGATGACGTAGGATGTACAGATGAGGTCAAAAGTTTACACCCCCTATCAGAATCTGCAAAATTATTTTACTAAAATAAGAGCGGTCATACAAAATGCATGTTCTGTGTTTTTTTTTTGTTTTTTTTTGTTTATTGATAGTTGTTCATGAGTCCCTTGTTTGTCCTTCAGGTCCCACAAATTCTTTGGTTTTCCAGCATTTTTGTATATTTGAACCCTTTCCAACAATGACTGTATGATTTTGAGATCCACGTTTTCACACTGAGGACAACTGAGGGACTTAAATGCAACTATTACAGAAGGTTCAAATGCTCACTGATGCTCCAGAAGTTAAAAGTTTTCACCCCCGGCTCTTAATGCATCAAGGGGATGTAAACTTTTGAACGTGGTTATTTTTTATAAATTGAAATATTAATTTCTCTCGTGGACTATATGTAAACATCTTTTATGTGAAATATCCTATTCAGGTCAGTACTAAATAAACAATAACATGCATTTTGTATGATCCCTCTTATTTTGGTAAAATAATTCACATTTGGCAGATTCTGAAAGCCAAGAAGAGACTGGTTTTCCTTTGCTGTAAACAAAAAACTACTATGGAAGTCAATGGTTACCATCAACTGTTTGGCTACAAACATTCTTCAATATAACTTATTTTGTGTTTGGAATGAGTGGAGAATTTTTATTTTTGGGTGCACTTTGAAAATTATTAATAAATAGTACTGTTAGGTGTTTGGGTGAAATATTACTGTACTCTTATGGAATAATCAGACTGTGTTAAGTCTGGCCTGATAGTGAGGGATGTTTTAAATAAGGATAAATGGCAGAGACAGAGGTAAGAGAAGTTTAGAGGATGTAGTCTGGTTTTACTGCATGCTACGGCTCATTCAGGCTGACAAGCCAGAACATGTTATTTTTATCTAATCTTTTCCATTCGCTGTGTTAGTTATGTATGTGCACACACAAACCGTCTGTGATGTTCTTTATGGGTTTTGTTTGCTTTTGCTTTATATTAAAGGCTTAATGTGTAATGATGTTTGTTTTTGTAAAATGTGGACAAACAGAGAAACACATAAAAAGTGAAAGAGAAGATACATTTTTCCACTGGGCAGCCCCAGTCTGACCTATAGTAATGCGTCCCTCTGCAACTACACTGTGCTGTTATGGACTTCATAATCAGATCCAGCCAGAATATTTCCCCGATTCTGTTATTGTGTGTCTAGCTGAGGTCATGCAGTGAGGGATTATGGGTAAAGAAATAATGGCCAATTGGATTCCATACATTTTTCAGCATTTCTCAGCATAATGTCCCTCAGGTTGCGTGCTTTGTTTCAACACTTTATATACGCCGGACTGGGGGTGAAACGGCCACCTGGGGCGCTTCTTGAAGGACTGTCGCATCTGTCAGTCTTCAGCTCTGATTGTATTTCCTGTGGCAGGACGGGGAAACTGTAATCTATTCCTCTTGGAGCACTAGTGGTGATTTGTAATGTTTCTATAATTCATTCTTTTCCCTAAAATGCAGAGTATGTGATTTTATTCAGGATGAATTATACATGCTTGGTGTTCTCCTGCTGCGTCTCAGGCTTAAAGCTGGATAAGACGAAGCGGTGGCTTTCTCTTTCCTTCAGCTGAACTCTGTACAATAGCTCTTTAGTCAAAAATAGAAACACATACTCTGCATTTAAAAGACAAGCTAGGAGCGAATATCAGGTTGCGTGTTACTTCTTGGCTTAAAGGCAGTCGTTTTACATTAGTTGTCACTGTTTATTTCAGTCTTATTTATAAGGAGTGCTATTGGTGCAAATAAAGGGGCTGTCAAGATTGGGCTTCTTCTTCCTCTGAGACCCCTGGAAAGTCATATGTTCTCCTTCAGTTGACAGGCAACCCAACATTTTGCGGTCCTCCCCTCTGTCCTGATAATTAAAGGGACAGTTCACTCAAAAATGTCAATTCTGTCATCCCTTACTCACTCTCATGTTGTTCCAAACATGTGTGACTTTCTTTTTTCTTTGAAACCCAAAAGAAGTGTTGTCTTCTCCAAACTATGTAAGTCAATGGGATCAAATGTTGTTTTGAACCAACTGACTTTAATTGTGTGGAACTATTTGAAAGAAGTCTCACCAAATGCTCACCAAAGCATGTATTGGATTATAAATACAGTGATATTGTGAAATATTGTTGCAATTTAAAACAACTTGATCCAACTTTTATCTATTTTAATATATTTTAAAAATGTAATTTATTCCTGCAAAGCTGAATTTTCAGCATCATTACTGTGTAGCATGATCCTTCAGAAATCATTATAATCATTATTATTAATGTTGAAATCAGTTGTGCTGCTTAATGTATATTTCTGCAAACTGTGACACATTTTCAGGATGAATAAAGATATTAATTTAAATTAATAAATTCATACATTTAGAAAATCTTAAAAATCATACTGACCACAAATATCTCTCAAATTTAGGTCTCTATTAAATCTGTTTTATTTTTTAGTTTTTTTTTTTTTTTTTTTTTAATTTTTCTGGATTCCATTTTTTTGTTATTGTAATTTTTCTAGACCCAATGGTTAAATAAAATAATAATATAATGAAAAAAAAAACATGTCTGATGAATTGAAATCAGCAGCAAGTTATTAAAAGTTAAACAAAAATTTAATTTTTAATGTCCTATGAAATGTTTATTTTTCTTCTCAAATTCATTTTTATTTTGACGAAATTCGCAATTTTCTATTAATTTTCTAGATTTCATTTGAATGGTTTCATTAAATTTGAATAATCAAAAGCATCTCTATTTTTGTTTTGTTTTTCAGAAATACTGTGTTGTGTACTCTGTATTTACATTTTTCTAGTAAATATTTTCTTCTGGTAACTATTCCTTAAAAATTATATTTTAATAATAGTTTTATTAGTAGTAGTACTTTCATTACATTAAGTAATAGATTTCCATCACAGTTTCTTCAAGTTAAACCAAACTTTATTTTGACGGATTGCTGTGAAGGCCTTTAAGTTTCTGTTTGTATATGATAAGACTATAGTTTTACTTCAGTATGTGTGCAGTAAACTAAACCGCACGTCTGTGCCATTCATTTACAAAGACGCACAGAACATTCATATTTGAAATAATAGTATGTTTGTGGCTTCATATTCACAGACACTAGTCCATATCGTAAGTGTAGTGGCCTACTTTTGATTCATTCATCCAAATGTTGGCAAATTCTGTGACATTCTGCGTTATATGGTGAATTCCATTTTGCGATTCTGTCCGCATTTTCTGCACCTTAAAATACATAGTTATAAGGCATATTTTACATTTTAACATATTTTTTGAAAATGCTTTGTGTTTGTCTAAGCTGTGGCTTAGCAGTTTCTGTATGTGGTGGTGCTCTTGTGAGAAAGCACAAGTTTCAATCTGGGTTGCGTCATGTCCTGCTCCAGTTCCTTCTCTATCTCCAATAATTTTCCATCTTCTCTCTACTGCCTTTTTCTATAAAAGTAGCTAAACATATCAAATAGAATTCTCTGTAGTCGAACTGTATTTAACACTTAATTTGAGACTTTTTGAAAAGCATTTAAGTCTTTCTCACAACACCATTTTAAAATATTTCAAGTTTTAGTCCTCCTCACTGGCCTTTTTCACACTTTCTCAGATGAATATAAGGCTCTTGTGCCAGTTTGTTTTTTGTTCCATGTTTACAGATTTCTGAGGGCTATTAGATGTTTAGAGCTGTTAGTCTAACATAAAACCATTACCTCAGCTAACATCACTGCCCTGCTTACATACAGCCTGAGGTTTACCTATGGCCAAAATCCAACTACTGTTTACAACGCTCTGTGGTCTATGAGCTAAACATAGCCTCCACAATCCATTGATTTTACCCACAAAAGCCCTCCAAATATTTGTAAAACTATCACCGCCGTTTTGCAGTTGCTAAGTAGAGTGAAGGCAGAGCGAGAGGTGCATATAGCTATGTATAAAACATCTCTGACTGACGTTTTTTTCAGTGTCTCTTGGTGGTAAAGGTTTGGTTACTTTGGGAACCTTGACCTGTTTCATGTTTCCTTCAGGTGGGTTTTATTAGCCACATGTATGTTCCTTTGGTGGTACTGATGTGTTTTCTGGTAGTCGGTTGATTCACACATCACACAAATAGGTTATGCTAAACGTCCGTTTGAGTTATAATTACTAAGATATCCAAATTTTAAGGGTTTGAGGGACATAAAAGGTCATTTGTTGCTCAGTGTATTTCTTCTTGAAGTAAACTCTTTGATCTTTTTTGAAAGACCACACATACAGCGACCATCTCTACTTGGTCACTTGCATATCGGAAGCAGACTGGACCAGATGAACCAAACAGTGGTCATTTTTTTTAATTTCTGTGTTGTTTTGTTTCTATTGTTGTGGTTTATTTTTGTTGTTCTAGCTATGCTGAACTTTCTCTTTCAGATTTGATGATTAAACCTATTTTTGCCAAAAGCAATAAACCACTCTGTTTTCTTGGGTGAATCATCAGCAATATGGGAGTTTTATACAAACCTGGCTAGATAAGTGTGTTGTGATAGATGACCTCTGGGTTACTGGTACTAAGTATGATCAGGTTTCCTGGGGTAAGCGAAGTGGAGGAGAGTGAGAGTGTATTTTGGGCAGAGCCCAACAGGTGAGCTAGATTTTCAAAAGCCTCAGATGAAGTAGAACTGTCTCAAGAGGATTCACTTCAAAGCACATCAGCAGACTTTATTAAAGACTAATGTGCATGCATTGGCTCCGAGACGTCAACGGCAGGAAGTGATTTACCTTCAAGCTGGATCCCCCAGTAGGCTTGATCATTTTCAGTTTATTCTGGATTCGCTAAGTTTAGTTAGAAATGAAAATCTGTCATTGTTTACTTATCTTAATATTGCTTATAACCCTTGCGAATTTCTCTCTGCTGTAGAACACAGAATGAAGAATATCTAAACTGCTGTTTTTCCATGCAATGAAAGCATATAGTGTGATACAACTGACACGTTCAAGGCCCAGAAAGGTAATAAGGACATTGTTAAAAGTCCATGTGACATTAGTGGTTCAACCGCAGTGTTATGAAACTATGAGAATACTTCTTGTGTGCAAAGAAAACAGAAGTAACAACTTTATTTAACATTTTCTTCTGTGACGCATACATGTGGTATTCTCGTAGCTTCATGTCCTTACTACCTTTCTGGGCCTTAAATGTTGTTGCATTGCTGTCTATGGAGGGTCAAAAAGCTCTTGGATTTCATCAAAAATATTTAAATTTGTGTTTTGTAGATAAATGAAGGTCTTACGGGTTTGAAACTACGTGAGGGTGAGTAATGACAGAATTTTCAGTTTTGGATTAACTATCCCTTTAATAACTAATGCAATAATATGTGACTGTGGACCACAAAACCAGTCGTAAGGGTCAGTTTTTTAAAATTAAGATTTATGCAACATCTGAAATCTGAATAAATACGCTTTCCACATTGATGTATAGTTGTTATGATAGAACAATATTTGACCGAGATACAGCTATTTGAAAATCTGGAATCTGAGGGTGCAAAAAAATCTAAATATTGAGAAAATCACCTTTAAAGTTGTCCAAATGAAGTTCTTAGCAATGCATATTACTAATCAGCCATGATTAGTATATTTTTAGTATTCTAATTGCCCCATGATTGGGGCAGCCATGGCCTAATGTTGAGGGAGTTGGGCTTTTAACCCAAAGGTTGCAGGTTCGATTCCCACACCGGTGGGGATTGTGAATGAACAGCGCTCTTTCCACCTTCAATACCATGACTGAAGTGCCCTTGAGCAAGGCACTGAACCCCCAGTTGCTCCCCGGGTGCTGGAGCAATGGCTGCCCACTGCCCACTGTGTGTGTTTGTTCACTTCTCACTGCTGTGTGTGTGCACTTGGATGGGTTAAATGCAGAGGCCCAATTTCGAGTGTGGGTCACCATACTTGACAATACGTCTTAATCAAAAATTAAGTTTTGATATATTCACGGTGGAAATTTTACAAAATATCTTAATGGAACATGACCTATAGTTTTAGATATTTGCTACAAATATACTTGTGCTACCTAAGACTGGTTTTGTGGTCCAGGGTCAAACATAAAACATTTTTTATTATTATTATTATACTCTTATTTGTTTGGCTTCCTAAAACACCAGTGTGTTTAGACTGAGACTGACTTTTTTCTGACTTAAGAAAAATTTTAGTTAAGAACATGGGTTGGAGCTCTTAATTTTGAACTCTCAAAGTGCAGTAGATAGAATAATTTAACTTTAAAATGTACAAAAAGTCTTTATTTATCTTTTTTTAAAGGAGTAGTTCACTTCCAGAACAAAATTTACAGATAATGTACTCACACCCTTGTCATCCAAGATGTTCAAGTCTTTCTTTCTTCAGTCGTAAATAAATTATGTTTTTTGAGGAAAAATTCTCACCATATAATGGAGTTCTATGGTGCCCCAGAGTTTGAACTTCTAAAAAGTTTAAATGCAGCTTCAAAGGGCTCCCAGCCCAGAAAGAAGGGTCTTATTTAGCGAAACGATTGGTTATTTTCTATAATAAATCACAATTTATATGCTTTTTAACCTCAAACGCTCGTCTTGTCTAACTCTGCGTGAAATCTGTGTATTCCGGTTCAATACAGTTAGGGTAGGTCGAAAAACTCCCATCTCAGTTTCTCCTCCAACTTCAAAATCGTCCTACATCCTTTACAAAAAAAGGTAAAACAGTGATGCAGAACAATTTTGAAGATGGAGAAGAAACTGAGATGGGAGTTTTTCGACCATCCCTAACTGTCTTGAAGTGGAATACACAGAGTTCATGCAGAGTTAGACAAGATGTGCGTTTGAGGTTAAAAAGCATACAAACAGTAAATTTTTTTTTAGAAAATAACCGATCGTTTTCCTAGATAAGACCCTTCTTCCTTGGCTGCGATCGTTTTGAGTCTGCATTGAAACTGCATTTCGGAAGTTCAAACTCTGGGGCACCATAGAAGTCTATTATATGGAGAGAAATCCTGAAATGTTTTTCTCAAAAAACATTATTTCTTTACGACTGAAGAAAGAAAGACATGAAATCTTGGATGTCAAGGGGGTGAGTAAATTATCTGTCAATTATTATCGTATTGTGAGATTTTGATATCATTACATCCTTAATATTTACATTCAGATATAAATAGGAAATATTTGATCACAGTCTCATTTAAAAAGCAGACTGTGGATGTCTTCAAAATCATCAGATCTCTCTCTCCTACATAAAAATAAACCATATGATTTCTGTTCTATTTCAAATCTTCTGAAACGTAAGATTAAACATCCGCATACAGTTGAGAATTGAAAAGCTGTGGCAGATGGCAACAATTTCGGTATATTCAGAAACTTTGATTATAGCACAGAAGTCATTAGTAACTGGTTCAATGCTACTTTTTGTCCTTGAATGGCCATTGACTCATCATTATGGCTTGATTGTGTGGAAGGAAGCAAAAAGATTTTACCTTTTGTGTTCCATGAAAGAAAGGAAGTCATTAAGTAAAACTGGCGGAATTTATTTTAAACCGTTCCTTTAAAAACATACATAGTGGGTATTGAGTTAAAGCGATTATAAAAGAAACTACATTTTTAGTATATAATGAAACAGCTCTCAAACATGCCAGATTATGCTATAGGTGTCATAGCAGATGGTTGCAGTCGTCTTGCATGTTCTGTACAGAAGGAAATTCGCACCTTGGACCAGAGGATAATGCTATGCCAGCTGCACCAGCTCGCTGTAGGTTCTCCTGCTGTGAATATGGAGATGGCAGGCAGCCTTGGTAACCCCTCATTTACACACACACACCCCGTTGGATAATCTCATGGGAGAGCCGGGGCCTGTTTGATCCCATCCAACAAGGCGCAGAAGGCAGGGGGTATAATCAGCCAGCTCGGCTATCCCTCCGTTTCCCACCTCTCCCTCTCATCCTGCTTTCATCCCTCTTCTTTTGTCAGTGCATAGTGATGGATAGGGTGCTTGTGGCGGAGTTCTAGCGATTTCTGTTTTTTTGATCAAGACTTGGCACTTGAGATGCATCACAAGCCACAAAGTGATGTTACGTGGAAAGATGCCTTGATAGTAATGTTATCAGGAAGAGAAAAGCATCTGCTATAGGTAAATTAAATGTTGTATTTGTTGGTGTGGATGTCTTTGATCCAGGTTTTCACACATGAAAGAGATTATTCAGATATTATAAGAGGATGTATAACAGCTGATTTGTTTGCAAATACTCAACTTTCAACAGCCAAGCGTGCAGCATTTTAACCTTAATAATAGGAACAGCCCAAAATAAAAAGATAATGATTCATAAAAATGCAGTTAATAAAAATAAACATGTTTAAAAACCATTTAGATGTGTTGCAACACTTTGATTGATTTTTTTTTTTATTATTATTATATATTTTTGTATTTCTTATTATTTATTATGTTAGAAAATCATTAATTTATTTTATTATTAAAATGTATTATTGTAATTTGTATTATTGTTGTTGTAATAAGAAAATGATTCATAAATGTATAATTCATAATTCATACATTATTAATAATAATAATTGTCTTGTTGGGAAATTCATTTATCTTTATTATAAATAGTATTGTCAATATTATGATTATTATAATCATTATAATAAAGATAATGATTAATAAAAATGTTTATATTTATATTAAAACATCTTACAATATTAGTGTTGTTGTTTTTATTAATTTAGTTTTGTTGAAAATTATTTTATATTTTATTATAAATATTATTATAAGTATTATGAATTTTATAATTATTGTTATTGCAATACGGATTATAATTCATAAACATATTTATATGTATATAAAAAGTTTATTATTATTATTATTATTATTATTATTATTATATGTTATTGTAATAAAGATAATGTTTCATAAAAATAAAGATAATAAAAATAAAAATGTTTGCAAATATGTTTGCTATTATTAATTTAGTTTTGTTGGGAAACTCATTTATTTTTTATTATAAATATTATAATTATTATAGTTATTGTTATTGTAATAAAGATAATGGTTCATAAAAATAAAGACAATATAAATAAAATGTTTGCAACTGTGTAAATAGGTTTGCTACCATCTATTATTATTATTATTATTATTATTATTATTATTATTATTAATTTAGTTTTATTGGAAAATTCATATATTTTTATTATAAATATTATTAAAAACATTGTGATTATTATAATTATTGTTCTTGTAATAAAGATAATATTTATAAAAATAAAGATAAGAATAAAAATGTTTGCAACTATGTAGATATTTAGCTACCATTTATTTTTATTATTATTATTATTATTATTATTTTAGTTTTGTTGGGAAATTCATATATTTTTATTATAAATATTATTAAAAACATTGTGTTGATTATAACTATTGTTCTTGTAATAAAGATAATGATTCATAAAAATAAAGATAAGAATAAAAATGTTTGCAACTATGTAGATATGTTTGCTACCTTTTTAGTATTCTCATTACTATTACTACTACTAATTATGAATAGATAATTTTAATAACATTTAATAAAACTAAAACTAACTAACAATTACATTGTTACTGTAATTATTATTATTGTTGTTGTTATTTTTAAAATGCATATTTTCTTTTTATTGTATTGTTGAAATGACAAATAATTGTCAAAAAGCAGACATAGTATATAAATAAATAATATTAGTATCAATCATTCCATACTATTCCCTCTCAGCCTTATTCATTACATTTTTCAGTCTCTTGGTCACAAATTCTTCCATATGGCTTTTCTCTGAAACACGTGAAATTTACAGCATCCTTTAAAATATTTACTGATGCCTCTTAAACAAGAAACTGGTCATTTTCAAGTCCATTTCCTCTCTCTGTAACAGCCTCTAATGTTCTGTCAGTGGGAGAAAGCCAGCTGAACTACAGAATGCTTTGAGTCTATCAGCCTGTCATGAATATTTCAGCATTTCATCCAATTCTAGAATGGCCTGATAGCCTTCAGGGGAGCAGTTGTCTGCTGCGCACCATCCGAATTATGAAGTCAATGAGTATTGAAAGCAATGGTTACAGAAGACTTTTTTTTCTTTTGGATAAAAGTGAGGTTTAAAAGTCAAAGAAGTCATTGGGCGAGTTTTCCAAGGAACAGAAACCATGTAAGAGTGAGCTATTCCTGGAGCAAAGCTTCAAAACAGACATTCACACGTTGGCATATGTTCATTGACGCTTTCTGTGAAAGTTCTCAGTTAAAATGTCTCTGGAACAGCGTTATTGTTGTTGCGAGTGTCACTGGTTTCAGTCTGTTCCATTCAGTTCATTCACATTACTTGTCCTTTGTAATCTCTGAATAATATTTGTCCCAGGATAGCAGGTAATTTGTTTTGTCAGGTCTGATCTCGCACACATTATATGTCTTTATCTCACAAATTACTGAGAAGGAACGATAAATTCTGAAAGAGTAATTAATGAGTGCATTCCAGATGGGTCAAGCTGATACAGTATTACTTTCCATGAAGCAAAATGTCAGATTTTGCCTTAAAGACACTGAATTCATTCAGTCGTGATGCTGAAGTGCTGTTCTGGGTTGTCATGGCGACAGACTTAACACTTGTTCCCATGACTCCAGTAATGTGTTAGGAACCTAGTGCCCATCCCCCACCACAGAATAATATAGATGGACTCCAATTGGTTAGAATTTAGAAAATCAATAATTTCCATTTTCAAGAAGTATTCAAGCATTTGGCGTTTAGGTGGTGTCCTATTGACTAAAGTATCTGACGTCATTCTGTAGCATTCGTAGCATTCATTTTTGAGGCACGCTAATGGATCTGGTCAAATGATGTAAAGCCTTTCTTTAGCTTATACATTAGAGCATTAGAGTTTTTTGAAATAGTGTATAGCTTGAGTGCAACTTAAGTCACTTTGGATAAAAGCATATGCCAAATGCATAAATGTAAATGATATTTTTTAATGAATTACTTGATCTCATGCAGTATAATCAAATGTGTGAGTCTATTTATAAATGAAAATGTGAAATCTAATGCACCAACCTATACTAGTGTTTTAATTTATTATAATTAAGATATAGTTTTTATAAATATTCTGGTTTTTAATTTTAGTGGAAGTTTTAGGTTTTTGTTGCTTTTAATTATTGTTTGTTTGTATGTACATATATACATATCTTTTTAGATGTTTCTTATGCTCATCAAGGCTGTATTTACTTTATCAAATATACAGAAAAAAACTAAAATATTATTACAGTTTAAAATAATGTTTTTTATTTTAATATATTTTTAAAAATAATTTATTTCTGTGATGCAAAGCTGAATTTTCATCAGCCTTTACTCCAGTCTTCAGTGTCACATGATCCTTCAGAAATCATTGGTAACACTTTACAATAAGGTTCATTAGTTAACATTAGTTAACCACATTAGTTAACATGAACTAATAATGAACTGCACTTATACAGCATTTATTAATCTTTGTTAATGTTAATTTCAACATTTACTAATACATCATTAAAATCTTGTTAACATTAGTTAATGCAGTGTGAACTAACATGAACAAACAATGAACAACTGTATTTCCGTTAACTAACGTTAATGAAAATTAGTAAATACAGTAACTAATGTATTGCTCATGGTTAGTTCATGTTAGTTAGTGCATTAACTAATGTTTAACTAATGAACCTTATTGTAAAGTGTTACCAAATCATTTTCAATATGCTGATTTATTTTTTTAATTATCAATGTTGGAACCAGTTGTTCTGCTTAATGTTTTTGGAACTTGTGATACTTTTTTCACGATTCATTGATGAACAAAAAGTTCAAATGAACAGCATTTATTCAAAATTCAAAATCCTTTTTAACAATATACGTCTTTGCTATCACTTTCTATCAGTTTAACACATCCTTGCTAAATGAAAGTATTAATTTCTTTCAATAAAAGAAAGAATACAAATTTTGAATGGTGGTGTATATTGTTACAAAAGATTATTATTTTAAATAACTGTTGTTCTTTTTAACATTGTATTCACCAAAGAATCTAACAAAATATTAAGCAGTACAGCTGTTTCCAACATTGTTAATAAATAAAGCTTATTAGAATGATTTTTGAAGGATCATGTGACACTGAAGACTGGAGTAATAATGCTGAAAATTTAGCTTTGTATCACAGGAATACATTTCATTTTAAAATATTTTCACATCGTCAACAGTTATTTAACATTGTGATAATTTTTCACAATATTACATTTTTTTCTGTTTTTTTTTTTGATCAAATAAATGCAGCCTTGATGAGCATAAGAAACTTCTTTAAAAATACATTAACAATCTTACTAATCCCAAACTTTTTAACGTCAGTGTATATAGTATTTATTTATTTAATCAAGAAGTAGTGGGCGATATACCAGTAGACGCGAAAAACTGGTAGAAATTTGCCAACAGGTGGAGATTTTCGGCTATCATCTCTTATCATGGTTACACACTCATGTGACATTGCTGTGCTACAAACAGCTGAGAAAGAAAACACGTGTAACAGTATACTGGATCCGGGTAGTTCTTAAAGTGACAGCAGTCGGATATTACTTTTGTTTGTCGTTCATGTTAATCAAACAACAAAAGAGAGAAAATCTCTCACTGCTCATCTTGACTAAATCACTTTTGTCAGGCATTTCCAAGTACTAGTTTTGAGATATTGACACTGACAACATTAATTATGAAATTTAAAGCAAAAATAACTATACCGCATATATATTGTTACCGTGAAATAAAATTTTGGTCATATTGCCCACCCCTAATATCAAGTTAAAATAAATGAAAATGAGAAATGTTTTTTTTCCCTTGTTTAAGGTAATATTTTAAGTAACAAAAAATGTTTTTATGGTGTTAATTTTAGTTTAAGTTTAATTCCCCTGACCTAGGGCTAGACGATATGACCTAAAAACAAAACCTCAATTAATCGTTTTATCACGATGACGATTAATACACTTTTTTTTGCCCTCGTAGTTATAGATGTGAATCTGAGTCATGATGATTGTTGCATGTGATTTTCTTTTCAGTGATCTTGTCCTGTCACTTTATGGCCCTGTTTACACTAGTGCATTTTAATTTTAAAATGGCCTTGTTTTCACTGCGTTTCAGAAACAATCTCTGTCCACACTACACAACCAAAAATGCATATCACATGACCATTCATAAATTCTCCAATTTGGTTCATTTACACTGAAATGCAACCCTAGAGTTTTCAAATTGAAATGGGGTCTGCAGCGTTGTCGAATGTCTCCGTTTTCAAGGGTTGAAAATGCTGGAGTAGTGTAAATGACAGGCGTAACCTTAGCAAAAGTTAGGTAGTATTACTTTTTAATGTGCAAGTAGTATGTTTTTAATCTGAAAGTATTAACAGGATTAAAATAAACAAAATACATGTTTAGAGGTTTCTGAATTTTGGTTTTCGATTACTTTTTGATTAATCGTCTAGCCCTACCTAGATCATAAAGAAAGATTAACTAGTTGTGCATTAGTGAAAGAAATTCTGTGCATTTGCTAAGATCTTAGTGTTTTAGCACGTTAATAAGCTGTTAGTAAGGTGTTCTGGATGGATGCTATGGTGTTGCTATTCTCAGTCAATGCTTTCATGCCTAAAAGAGCCAATTTTTAGATCTTAATAATGCTTTGGTCCTTAGAGGTGGCTTGAATTGGGTCCAAAAGTCTGATTGTGTTAAAAAAAATTTAATTGCGCAAATCCCTGAGCTGAAGTATGAGTAATATTACTATAAGAGTCTCTTATGCCAAAAATGTCACTTTATGATATTATCCATAATGGTGAAACATCCTCTTTTGGAAAGCCCCTCCTGGAGAAGTGGGCCAAAGGCAGAGCGAGACATCCACCATACATTCATGCTGTGTTTGGATAGGAACTGGACAGGAGTGGGAGGACAGATTTATGTGGCCTTTTACACAGTGCTCTATGTGCTTGTGTTAATAAACACCCTCGGAACACTAGTGATTGTCGGAAAGGAGGACGGAGGTGGGGGAGTATTTTGTTGTTTTGTTCCAGGGGGGAAGACGCAGTTTGTCAACAGACTTCACTGGTATGTTCAATTAGAAAGGCAGAGTATTATTAATACATTCGTTTTGTGGGTGGACGGTAGATTCAAATTTAGCTACAAAACAAGGCCAGCAACATTCGTTACCGCCGTAGATGAGTAACGCAAAAACAGACTGGCTATTCCTGGACTGACATGGGTTTGTTTGACTCAAGGGGTCAAGGTTGGTTGGTTAGCATGGTCCCATTAGCCCCTGCTGGTAAATACTGTAAGTACACCATCTAAAACCAATGTTTTATGATTAGAAAATTCAAAAGAAGAGAAAAAAATATATATATTTACAATTTAATTAAATATGCATTTACATTATGTTGCTATTTCAACAGTAGTATACTTATTTTTGAGAATAGAAGAGATTTTTGTTGTTGTTTTTACAGATAAAAGCGCCCCTTGTCCACCTTCTTTACAGGAAGATGTTGCGATTGTCCTAACCTCTGTGCTGGCTGCTTGCAGATTCAAGATGACAGCGGTGGGAAGAGTCTTCTCTTTGTTCTGTCATCTCTCGTGTTTGCTTCAGGAAGTTGCCTGTGTCTTTTTGTCATCCGGCGCTCTGATGTGGGTATACAGAGGTGTTGAGGATGACATTTGTCAGAGGACTTATGTGAAAATGAGAGTGGTCACACAAGGTCTCTGAGGGAGCAATGTGTCGGTGCAAACAGGTCTGGCATCAGATTGTAACAGTGCTTGCAAGCAACACTATGGAAATTCCTTGCGCTCCTTATTATTCTCTGCAGTTTCATTTTTTTGTCCTTTAACTTACATTTAATGGAATGCATTCAAAAGCAACTGGCGGCAATGAAATGAATAGTGGTATTTGCACACTGTATTGAAAGCATACAGTTGAGGTCAAAAGTTTACATACACCTTGCAGAATCTGAAAAATTTTAATTATTTTACCACAATAAGAACGATCATACAAAAAATGCATGTTTTTTTATTTAGCACAATATGTTCACAACATATTTAGATATAGTCCACAAGAAAAAAATAATAGTTTTATTTTTTGTTTAATTTTAATTTAATTTTAACTTCAGAAAATCCTTCAGATCCCACAATTTTTTTAGTTTTTCAGTATTTTTGTGCATTTGAACCCTTTCTAACAATGACTGTATGATTTTGAGATCCATCTTTTTTTTACACTGAGGACAACTGAGGGACTCATATATCCAACTATTACAGAAGGTTCAAACGCTCACTGATGCTTCAGAAGGAAACACGATCAGGGTAAATATAATTTATTTCATTTTCTGAGAAACATGTCAGTATCTTCTGTAGTTTCAGAAGGACAGTACTAAATGAAAAAAATATGACATTTAGGCAGAATAAAAAAAATGTACACATCTTCATTCTGTTCAAAAGTTTTCACCCCCTGCTCTTAATACATCCCTTTTCCTTCTGAAGCATCAGTGAGCGTTTGAAACTTCTGTAATAGTTGCATATGAGCATATGAAGGGTTCAAATACACAAAAACCAAATAATTTGTGCGACCTAAAGGACTTTTCTAACGAACACTGGGCAATTTAACTGTTCGGGACAAATAAGGGACTCATGAACAATTATCAGTTAGTAAAAAAAGCTGTGGATCATTTAGGTAACAACACAGTATTAAGAATCAAGCGCATGTAAACTTTTGAACAGGGTAATTTTTATCAATTCAACTATTATTTTCTCTTGTGGACTATACAGTATATCAGTACTAAATAAAAAATAACATGCATTTTATATGATCCCTCTTATTTTGGTAAAATAATTAACATTTTGCAGATTCTGCAAGGTTTACAGCATGTACATTTTTGACCTCAACTGTAGATGTCAGAAAACAAGAATCATACATAGTCTTAAAGGGATAGTGAAAATTCTGTCATCAATTACTAAGACCTTCATTCATCTTCGTAACACAGATTAAGATATTTTCATTTCAATTTGAGAGCTTTCTGACCCTGCATAGACAGCAACGTAACTACCACGTTCAAGGCCCAGAAAGGTAGTAAGGACATCATTAAAATAGTACATCATATCAGTGGTTCAATTTTATGAAACTACGTGAATACTTTTTACACACAAAGAGAACAGAAATAACAACTTTATTCAGCAACAGTATCACAATATTCAAAGAAGCATTCTCATTTACTGTTGTAAAACATAAGCTTACCTAAAACATTAATAATATTTTTTGCTGCCTCACAAGCACTGTAAATGCAAATCTAGTTACTTCTATTCATGTGGCACTGAGCGATAAAACAATTTGTTCCCAGAGCATGCATGCTTGCATAGAAGCACATATACATATTACAGCAGTAAGCCATTTGAGGGCATTTATTACAGTGACTTTACCAAGGTAAAGGGAGGTTGCTTCTCTTAAACCCCTATTTCAAATGTTATAAACTCATCTCTTTGCTTTTTTCTTTTATGAAATGACTGGAAAAGCAATATGACTAAGACGCCAGACTTTAATAAATAATAGGATATGTACTGTAGACTGCAGAATGCATTAATATATATATTCAGCTGATGTGCAGTCGGTTTGAACTGAACTCACCCAATGAGATTTAAGAGCCAGAACCTTTTTATAATCTGCGTGGTTATACACAAATATGAACATTTGTTGGTTGATTCCATTAATCACAGCTGGGTCCTCTGTACCCTGTGGTCAGAGATTTTTTCCTCTGTATCTGAAGAGATGGAGTTAAATAGTAGCTTGTGTTCATTAAAGAAGCTCTTGGGTTTGATCATTGCCTCCATTATGAGACGAGTGGTTTTCTGCGAGTGGAAGAACACCTTTGGTTGATAACATATCCTTCTCCAGCCCTGTCCAGGAGCCTGGCTTTTCCTTTGTCCAGGCATTTTAATTGACAGCGTCTGGCTGTAGTCCTGTAGTCTTCCGCCCATCCTCACTCTGTCACATTGTATCATGGGGCCGTAATTAAAGCTTCTCTTTTGCAACCACGACAGAGAACCTTTTAGTTCATCTCATCTGTCTTTTATTAAACAAAAAGGGGTTTTAAAAATGCTGGATATGAATTTCCTGCAATTTACAGCAGGCATCAAGGCAACATTTTATAAATGTGTTCCGAATGGCCAGACTTTGCAGGCAGATGCTATTAAGCAGATCTCTCTGCAAGGTTTGCTGATAAGAAATACCCTTAAGTCTGGTGTATGGTGAGTTTGTCAATTGTTTATATACTAGCCTGTCAAATTACAGAGAGTTTCACCGTTGGGTTACCAACATTGTATAATGGAGCTGCTTATTTCAATAGCAATGCTTATATTTTCTATGCAAACATTTTTCTTTGGCACCTAACCCCAAGCTACCATCTTCCAATTCTGGCACCAAATGCTGTAACTGGAATTTGTTTTTGTTCATTTTAAGTGACTTTAAAACAGCCACAAGCGGTTATTAAAAAAACCTGTGTGCCGTCCTCCAATCAGTGTTATTGACCTCATAAATATGCAAATAAGAATATTAGACTGGGGTTTACAAATGCACAGTGTGAAATCTTGAAACCTGAATATCTAGGATTAATTACTAACCCAAGGGAAAATGTGAACAGTGTGAAACAAGATAACACAGGATTATGTTTATGCATTACATTTTTAGCACTTATTTACAAGCAGACAAGAAAGTGGGGTAGAGAGAAAGGAAATGCGATCAGGATGTGACTGAGTTTGAACCTGTGAGTCTGTGCCAACAGCTCTTATAATATTATTACTGTTCAAAAGTTTGGGGTCAATTAATTAAAAAAAAAATGTTTTTAGAGAAAACAATTCTCTTATGCTCTCCGTGGCTGCATTTATTTGATCAAAAATACTGTAAATACAGTAAAAATGTGAAATATTATTACAATTTAAAATGTAATTTATTTTAATTTTTCATGTTCAAGAATTTAATTTTATTTAATTAATTTTTTTTTTTGTTTTTTTTTGGGGGGGGGGGGGGTCTCACATGGTCACTAAGGCTGCATTTATTTGATAAAAAAAACCCCGTAAAAAATAGTAAAAATGTAAAATATTATTGCAATTTAAAATAACTGTTTTCTATTTTAATGTTTTAAAAAGTTATTTATTTCTGTGACGCAAAGCTGAATTTTACCAGTCATTACTCCAGTCTTCAGTGGCACATGATCTTTTAGAAATTATTTAAAAATGCTAAAATGCTGCAGAAATCATTTCTTGTGTTTAAGAATTATTTTATTTATTTATTTATTTTTTTAAACAAAGAGCCAACAGCTCTTATATGTATTACTGTTCAAAAGTTTGGGGTCAGTGAGATGTTTTTAGGGGGGAAAAAATTCCCATGGTCACTAAGGCTGCATTTATTTGATCAAAAATACAGTAAAAATTTGAAATATTATTACAATTTAAAGTTACTGTTTTCTATTTTATTCTGTTTTAAAATGTAATTTATTTCTGTGATGCAAAGCTGAATTTTCATCAGTCATTACTCCAGTCTTCAGTGGCACATGATAATTCATTTTAAAATGCTAAAATGCTGCATGTTCAAGAATTATTTAATTTAATTTAATCTTTCAAAAAGGAAACCTTATTGACCCAAAACTTCTGAACAGTCGTGAACATCCTGAGTAAGTGCAGTACTTCCAAACCACAGCTACATAAGAAGAACATTTTCAAGTGAAAAGCCCATTTTAGTCAATTACTAAATGATCTGCATTTCCCAGCCGTGTAACCCATGATAGACTGTCTGACCCTTAGATAAGCTCCAGTACCTGTCTGGCCTGAGCAATTCACTCGTAGCATGCGAGAAAAAACAGCGCTCTGGCCTTTCCTCTGTCGCGTTCTCTTTAAAGGAAATCAATTTCCCTTAACAGAGGCCTTGATTTCTGGAGCGGCAGAGAAAATCACCCCATGGCTGCATGATCTTCCTATATAATCCAGGCTTTTTTGCCGAAAAAGTGAACTTTGTGAAACTGTTTGTTTTCATGCGCCCATGGTGGTTGATTAAAATTCTCGGGGCGAGGTTTAAAATGGATGCCATTAAAAACCTTTGTAGGAGATTGATGTCTTGCTGTTGTTGGGGTGTTTTTTTTTTTTTTTTTGCAGTCTTTTGCACTTTTATTTTAAGTGCATTCAAAGGGACGAGGAGATAGCGCTTGCCACCCCTAAAGGTTTAATCACAGATAACATTGAATTTGAATGGCTGGTGAGAGGATATCATTTCCTCTTTTCAGAGGTTCAGCTCTTAGCTTTGGGCTCTCAGAGGTGGTTCAGGGATTTTCGAAAGAGAGTCTCTGAACAATTGCACTTTGAGCACAATTTATGCCTTTGTGCTCAAGGCTGCTCACATCGCCACTAACACTTGACATTTTGAATGTTAACCAGTTCCTGTGAAAACACTTCAGATCCGAAAAAAAAAGGAAATCATCAGCTTATCTAAGTGTGTGTGCGGAGATTTACACAATGTCACATATGTAAATGTTGGCATACATTAGACTGTCATGTTTGTGTTAATGTAGTTGTTTTGAAACTTGTTGAGCAGTTGTCTACTAAAGATGCTTCCATTGTTGTGATGATTACAACTGAAGTAGCGTGTGAATTAAACAGACTTCTAAGGTTGTTGACTTTTTGTAAGAGCCCACCCAAACTGTCTTTAAGCATTTCTAGTACTAAAAAGACTTAATAGACGTTCCATTTTGGTGACCGCATTAAATTAAACAGACAAAAGTGATTTTATATACACAGAAAGTGCTTAAAATTAAACCAAAATAGGTTGTAAATTTTAAATCAAATACATACTAGAGGCATTAACAATAATCAAAAGGTGAATGTTTATTAATAAGCAATTAAAAAAAAAGCTTAATTATTTATTCAACTTATAAATCTTTATTTATTGAACATATTAATACAGTTGAGGTCAAAAGTTTACATACACCTTGCAGAATCTGCTAAATGTTAATTATTTACCAAAATAAGAGGGATCATGCAAAATGCATGGTATTTTTTATTTAGTACTGACCTGAATAAGATATTTCACATAAAAGACGTTAATAGTACACAAGAAAAATAGTTGAATTTATAAAAATGACCCTGTTCAAAGGTTTACATGCGTTTGATTCTTCTCACTGTGTTGTTACTTGAATGATCCACAGATGAGTTGTTCATGAGTCATGTTTGTCCTGAACAGTTAAACTGCCTGCTGTTCATCAGAAAAATCCTTTAGATTATTAGGCTTTTTAGTGTATTTGAACCTTTTCCAACAATGACTGAATGATTTTGAGACCCATCTTCTCACACTGAGGACAACTGAGGGTCTCATATGCAACAGTTACAGAAGGTTCAAACGCTCACTGATGCTTTGGAAAAAAAAAAAAAAATGTTTTTAAGACCTGGGGGTGAAAACTTTTGAACCAAATAATTATTAAGCCTAAATATCATATTTTTTTTCATTTAGTACTGGCCTTCAGAAGCTACAGAAGATACTCACATGTGTCCCAGAAGTCAAAATAAGTTTAAGTTTATAAATTAACCCTGATTTTTAAATTCAAAAAGTATTCACCCCCCCCCCCCCCCCCCCCCCCGGCTCTTAATGCTTTGTTTTTCCTTCTGAAGTCCCTCAGTTGTCCTCAGTGTGAAAAGATGGATTTCAGAATCATAGTCATTGTTGGAAAAGGGTTTAAATGCACAAAATGTTGAAAACACAAAGAATTTGTTGGACCTAAAGGATTTTTCTGAAGAACAGAGGGCAGTTTAACTTTTCAGGACAAGCAACTATCACTAAACAAACAAAACAAAACAAAACAAAACAAAACAAAAAACAGCTGTGAAACAATTAGGTAACAACACAGTATTAAGAATCAAGTATGTAAACTTTTAAACAGGGACATTTTTTTTAAATTCAACTATTATTTTCTCTTGTGGACTATATGTAAACAAATTTATGTAAAATATCTTATTCAGGTCAGTACTAAATAAATAATGCCATGCATTTTCTATGATCCCTCTTATTTATAATGCCTCTCAACTGTAAATGTTAATGTCCAACCCATTTTGGGTTCATTTTAAGCAAGAAATATAGTCATTTTAAAGCAATAGCTGAGTTAAACATTTAACCCAACCGCTTGGTCAAAACAATCCAGTTACTGGGTTTGTCCATTTTTGCTATACAATCTGTTCTTACATGAAATGACTTTTTTTTTTTCTGTAAATCGTAGTAAGAAGTATGATGGTCATTATTTTTTCCTCAGAAATAATACAATTAATATACGAAAAAAAATGAAAGCTGTTATAATGCTTGAAACCCGCTTTTTGTCTTTGACCCACGTAATCTAGAGATTTTCATTTAAGAGGGCCACTGATTGGACAAAAAATGAGTGTAGTGAAGGATAAGTCATCAAAATATTTAGTCCATTGTCTCGGAAGAGAGAGACTATAAATATAAAATGCATAACTATATGTGGACTAAAACACTTTTTTTTCCATGATTTCTTTTAAAGCTAACTTGCGGCTACTGACACTTTGGAAAACCATGTTGACACATACAGTACACGTATATTTTAAAATAATACGCATGTTTGAGATTCTTTCCAACCTTCTGTTTTGACTCCCTTTTTGGTGGGATGGTGGTAAAGCCTTAATTAAGGGGATCAAACATTAATCCCTCTCATAATTCGTACCCTTCTCTGAAGAGATTTACAAGTAGCTGTAAATCTTTGATTTACAATGCAAATTTACAAGCGGCCCATCTGTGCTTTATCTTTTTTAATATGTCTGTTGCCATAGAGGATTTATGAACTGTGTACTTTAATTTCCTTTTTTTTCCCTTTCAGCAAGTTTGGCCAGCTTATTTAGTCCTTCGGCACCTCGTTCATGTCATTTGACCAGAGAAAATTACTTTTGTATTAGCATTTGCTCTTGTTATGTGACATTCATAAATTCGTCATTCAAAAACCCACCAGACATTATTCAAGACAAAAAAACAAAACAAAAAAACAATTATGTCAATCTCTGTTGAGTGTTTTAAATCAATTCTTTAAATTGAGATCCTATTTTAAACCTTAATTTGGATTGTTATTTATGACACATGTCATGCATTACAAGTTTAATATTTCATATTTAATCAACACACTGGTAATCAGCATGGGACTTTTACAGGCAGTTAGCCGTGAGATGTTATCTAATGTCAGACATACGTGCACATACAGAGCTGCTAATCTTGTTCTACCGCAGAATCATGTTAAATGTGATTTCCGCCTCGTTATCTGTCTCTTCTCTGCTTCTGTTTCAGAACCTTGAGCTGTTTCCGTACCTAGCACCTGCTGTACACAGCCAGCATCTTAACCATCGTGGAACCTGATATAATTGGCTGATTTAAACCACCTTGCAAAGGCAGCGACTCTCTTAAGTCACTCACAGCTCAAATAACGCCACTCCACTAAAGAGCATGCAAGATTCATTCAACCTTTACAGTTGTTTCCCAGAGTCTGACGTTAGCATTTTGCAATACTTCTGACATTACACAATCAGGTAACTTTTTTCAATAGGCATATTCTACTTGTGCAGTCTCTAGTGTTTCTGTGAGCACAAGAATACATATAAAACATAGACATATTGGGTGCAGTTTAATAATATTAAATTACTGTTAGCGATGATGCATAACATGTTTCACAATTTTAATGCATTTTGAGATTGCCTTTTTGTGAAGGATTCATGCAATACTGTATTTTTGCCAGAATAAGATATCTTGGAAAATATCATAATTATGCTACCTCCCTGTGTTGTTATAGTTAACTACAACTAAAACTACACCCTTAAAAATGTTGGGTTGAAAACAACCCAGTGTTGGGTGAAATAGCTTTTTTATTGTTAAAAAATTACTTTATTTCTTGCTTAAAATAAAGCCAAAATAAGTTGGAGATTAAAATGTATTCATATGTTAAATAAGTTGAATAAATAATAATTAAATAAAAACAATTCTAAATTGCTTTTGATTAGATTAAATATTTATATTTTATATTTAACATTTGAAAATAGCTAACTCCAATAAAACAGCTAAAACTGAAACAAAAAATTAAGACTATTTAAAAATATAAAAACCAGTAATAACAGTACAAATATAAATTTTGTACAAAAAGCTAAAAAATGAAACTATAACTGAAAATATAAAAATAAAAGCTGATTCAGAATATTAATTAAAAAAAGCTATGACCACACTTTATTTTTACCATTACTTACAACTTGTGCCTTAATAAACTCCTAATTTGCTGATTATTAATAGTAAAAAATATATATTTTTAATTTTGTTAAATGAAATAAGATATAAATATTAGATTAAATATATATTTTTAAATTGCTAACTAAAATAAAACTTAAACTGAAATAAAAATTAATTACAACTATTTAGAAAAATTTAGAAAAACAATAATAACAGTAAAAATGTAAATATCATACAATAATAAAATGACAAAAAAATGTAAACTGAAACTGAAGACATAAAAATAAAAGCTAATTCAGAATATTAATAAAAACTATGATCACACTTAATTTTAAAATTATTATAAATGTTTTAAATGTAAATTATTTAAAAGAAATTGTTAATTTTGTTAAATGAAATAATATATAAATATTAGAATTAATATGTATTAATAACTATTCGATTTAATATAATAAAAGCTCATTTAGAATATTAATAAAAACTATGATCACACTTTATTTTAAGGACCAATTCTCGCTATTAACTAACATTAACTACAACTTTTGCCTCAATAAATTCCTAATTTTTTTAGACTCTTTTGCTCACCAAGCCTGCTTTTTTTATCCAAAATACAGCAAAAACAATAAAATGGTGAAATATTTGCTGCTCAAAAAACATGTATTATTATTATTATTATTTTGAAAACTGCTGAGAATTTTTTTCAGGTTTCTTTGATGAATAGAAAGTTCAGAAGAACAGCATCTATCTGAAATAGAAATATTTTGTAACATTATAAATGTTTTTATCATCACTTTAAAGCATCATTGCTAAATAAAAGTATAAATTTCTATAATTTAAAAAAACAATTTTTTACTGACTCCGAGCTTTTGAATGGTATAGTGTATAATGTTGCAAAAGCTTTTAATTTTAGATCAATGCTGATCTTTGGATCTTTCTATTCTTTAAAGAATCCTGAAAAAATTTAATTTTAAATATTGATAATATTAATATAAATAATAATAATAATAATAATAATAATAATAATAAAATGTTTCTTGAGCAGCAAACCAGAATATTAGAATGATTTCTGAAGGATAATGTGACTGGAGTAATAATGCTGAAAATGTAGTTTTGATCACAGGAATAAAGTACATTTTAAAATATATTCAAATAGAAAACAGTTATTTTAAATAGTAAAAATATTTCAGAATTTTTGACAGCTTTTTCAGTACTTCGGATCAAATAAATACAGGCTTGGTCAGCAGAAGAGACTTTAAAAACATTAAAAATCTTACTGTTCAAAAACTTTTGACTAGTAGTGTATACTAATAAAATACAATAAAAGTACACGGCTGCCTAGTGTAAAATGTCTAGTTAGGTAACTCACAACGTTTTGGATCATAGCTTTTTTCTTTCCCTCTTCTTTTCGTTCTCTCTCTAAATCATTAAGCCTGATTATACAGGGCCAATTGAATTGATTGACTGCTGATTTCTATCCACTCCCCCTAGCTGTGAGCTGGACACGTTGTGCTATAAATCAGAAAACTCAAGCCATTCTAGCTAATAGAATATCCTAACTCAGACTGGGCCATAAAAGGATTACAGTTCTTCATCTGTCCTCACCTAAGAGGCCGATCCGAAGCGCAGAGAGGCCGTTAGCATTCAACCTCAAAGAAATCCAACTCTTAATACAATATCCCAGAGATGGAGGGCACAGAGGAAGGGCGGAGTGATTGATCCATCACCATGGAGATTTTGTAAAGGAGGAAGGGAAGCTAAAAGCAAGAAGATTGAAATTGATTTTAGTTCTTAATGCTGCGCTGAGCTTGATTTATATTCCTCTGATGGAATGATTACCTGCTACGCTTGTCTTTTGTTTGTTTGCATTAATGTGTTTATGAGCGACTGTTGAGAGGAGGGGAGAGATACTGTCAGTTGCTCTGTCTGTGAATGGGGGCTGACAGCTCTAATAGCTGTTTGTGTTTTCGTGTCTGTCTGAGGGAGTGTTCTCCAAAATGGATTTGACAGCCGTTAAGGGTGTATACGCTACTCTGGTCATCTGTTATTTGACTGACAGATGTTTCAGGATGGGGAGGTAAAGATGGGTGGGCATCCCATTGAAATACTCGTGACCTTGTGGCTACGCATCCACCGCAGGCTTGTTCTGGCATGGTCTGGCTACTGAAAGACCTCGGGGAAGATGCCCTCCATCATGCCTGAGCTAGTATTGATTTGGATGCAATGTCTGGCGCAAATATGAAACGGTGTTCTATTCCCTGCACAGTTAGACAGGACGAGACATATTCGGGAATCCGGCCATGTGGAAACTGGAGTCTTCCTGAGCATGGTGTGCCGTGTGATTGCGTCCATTAAAGATGTCGAAATACACTTATTTTGGTCAATATTAAAATTTAAAAATGTTAGAATACCAGGTTTTCTACTGTAATTATGGTGCAGTACAACAGTCAAGTCAGTCTGGTTTTGAATATGTGCAGTCAAACCAGCTGGGACAAAAATATTGGTGTGTTTGGTAATTTCCAGGAAGAAAGATTTCTAGGAGGAAGATTTATTAGAAAGATTGCAACGAGAAAGGGTGCATTAATTTGTTTACAAATACAGTAAAATGTAATATTGTGAAATATTATTACAATTTAAAATATTTTTTTTCTATTTTAATCTATTTATTCCTGTGATGCAAAGTTGGATTTGTTTCAGCCATTATTCCAGTCTTCAGTGTCACATGATTCTTCAGAAATTAATGCTTAATATTTTTGTGAAAACTTTGATTTATTCTGTGATAAATAGAAAGTTTAAAAGAACAGTATTTATTTTTATTATTGAAAATATATTATTATTATTATTATTAATATATTATTGATTGAATATATTTTTGATATTATTGATTGAATTAAATTTAGTAAATGAATATATTATTGATATTATTGATATATTTTATTTATTCAGTTGAATTTTATTTCATATAATATTATTATTATTATTGGATTTATTTATTATTAGTATTATTTAATAATAATTTGATTTATTCTTTGATAAATAGAAAGTCCAAAAGAATAGTATTTATAATTTTATAAATTCATAATTTTTTTATAAAAAATGTATTAATAAATATATTATTGATTAAATATGTTATTTATATTATTATATTATTATTAAATCAGTGAATATATTGATTGAATTTATTTAATTGAATTTTATTGAATATTATTATTATTATTATTATTATTATTAATATTTTTATTGTATTTGTTTATTTTGACTTTCTTTCTTTCTTATTATTATTATTGAAAAAGCTTTGCAGGTCTTAATATTTTTATGGAAGTTTTGATTTATTCTTTGATATACAGAAAGTGCAAAAGAACAGCATTATTATTTTTTATTTAAAAATGCATTATTATGGAATATATTACTGATTGAATATATTATGGATATAATTGATTGAATTGAATTCAGTCAATGAGTATATTATTGATATTATTGATTTAATTTATTTATTCAATTGTCTTATTGAATATTATTGAATATATATTATTATTATTGGATTTATTTATTATTTAATTTATTTAATAATAATAATAATTATTATTGTTGTTGTTATTGAAAAAGCATTGCAGTTCTTAATATTTTTATGAAAGTTTTGATTCATTCTTTGATAAACAGAAAGTGCAAAAAGCAGTATTTATTATTTTTATTGAAAATGTATTATTATTGAATATATTATTGACTGAATATGTTATTAATACAATTGATTTAACTGAATTCAATTGGTGAATATATTATTGATATTATTGATTGAATTAATTTATTCAATTGACCTTTATTGAATGTTATTGAATATAATATTTTCAGATTGATTGATTTATTATTACAATTATATACAGGGGTTGGACAATGAAACTGAAACACCTGGTTTTAGACCACAGTTAGTATGGTGTTGGGCCTCCTTTTTTTGGCCAATAGAGCATTTCGTCTTTGGAATTGTCATATACAAGTCCTGCACAGTAGCCAAAGGCATTTTGAGCCATTCTCCTCTTGCAGATCAGGGGTCAGGTCACTATATGATTCTGGTGTAGGAAAATGTTATCTGACTCGCTCCTCCAAAACACCCCAAAGTGGCACAATAATATTCAGATCTGGGGACTATGCATGCCATGGGAGATGTCCAACTTCACTTTTCTTGGTCATCAGACCACTCTGTCACCTGTCTTGCTGTGTGTACTGGTGCATTATCATCCTGATACATGGTACCACCTTCAGAGTACAATGTCTGAACCATTGGGTGCACATAGTCAACGTTCACACCTGTTCTTACTGGTGGAATGTGCAGTCAGTGAAGATTGGCCACCAGGCTGCAAAAATATAGCCATGAAACCTCCAACATTATATTGGCCAGTGTTTCAGTTTCATTGTCCAACCCCACAGAGTGGTCTTATGAACAAGAAAAGTGAAGTTGGACATCTCCCATGGCCTGCATAGTCTCCAGATCTGAATATTATTGTGCCACTTTGGGGTGTTTTGGAGAAGCGAGTCAGATAACATTTTCCTACACCAGTATCATGTAGTGACCTGACCCCTGATCTGCAAGAGGAGAATGGCTCAAAATGCCTTTGGCAACTGTGCAGGACTTGTATATGACAATTCCAAAGACGAAATGCTCTATTGGCCAAAAAAAGGAGGCCCAACACCATACTAACTGTGGTCTAAAACCAGGTGTTTCAGTTTCATTGTCCAACCCCTGTATTTTTTTGTTTATTTCATTTTTTTTTCTTTTCTTTTTTTTATTATTACTGAAAAAAACATTGTGGTGCTTAATAATTTTGTTTGATAAATATAAAGTTCAAAAGAACAGTATTTATTAAAAAAAAATCTTTAAAAATTTGCACTGACACCTTTTCAACTTTTGAACGGTAGTTTATATAATTTTTGTATAGTATATATTAAATTCAAAAAGTTTCTACCGAGTTTTATATTAGAGTGACCATATTCTCAGAATCCAAAAAGAGAACACCCTCCGCAGGATGGGCTTGACTTGTAAATATATGCTGAAGGCAATTGGTTGCCTTGCCTTTAAACACTATTTTCATCTTTTCTGTTATGTTAAATGCCACATTTGCTTTCCCTTTATAATATTCACTTATGTTGTATATTTGAATATCATAAAATAACACGAGTGAATTACTTTTTTTATTTAACATTAAATTGTTAAACCGAAACGCATAAAAAAAAAATGTTTATTTAAAAAAATGAGTGTTTGATCATGTCCAAATACACATTCAAATATATTTAACTAACTTTAATTTTACACTAACTGTAATATAAATATTAGAAAATGTTATCTTTTAAATGGTCAGGATCATTATTGCATATATTATTTAGTACTCCTCAAAATATTAACTAAATAGAACTTAACTATATATTACAATTATTTAATTGAATAAAAGTTACACTTAAAGTGTTTGGTCACATTTGACTGCCAAAGAGTATGAGAACATATTAATGATGCCTCTTTATCACTACCCAGAGTAAAATGCGATTGTAAAGCGTATTCAGAGTAGTTATCAATAAACGCAATCAATGTACATTATGTGTTAATAATTACTCTAAATTGCTGCAAATATAGAAAAACTGCTGTCTATCCTACTTAAACCCATTCGAACCACGTGACCGCGCGGCGGCGAGATCAAAGCGTGTCGCAACTCTGTTTCTCTATGGCTTTGCAGCGCAGCTCCTCGTTTGTTTTGTTTTGACAATTGGGTCTTTCACGTCATCAGACAGGTACCTCAGAATAATGCCGGTGGGCAGTGGCTGCATTTAAAGTGTTGAATTAATGACGGTCAGTGAAATGAGGTAAAAAAAAAAACCCGGACATTTTATGATATTTTACAAAATCCCGCCGGACATAATTTTATAGCCAAAAAGGAGGACATGTCTGGGTAAAAGAGGACGTATGGTCACCCTATTTTATATATCAGTTCACAGACCACGACTAGGCCCCAGTTCATAAAGTAATATCAAAATTTCCATAATTTCATTTGAATAAAGTATTTGTTTTTGTCATATTAAAATACAAATTGTAAAATTTCACTCCTATTAGTATCCACCCACTAACTTCCCAGAAATTCCCGTCTCAAATTGCCATTGTTAAATTATGTAACTGAGGCTGTTCTGCTTGTGTTTGAGATGTCTGAGTCTGGTTTTACTTCACAGTATCCTAAGAGCCTGGTAAATGACCTCAGGGCGAGCAGCGCGCCATCCCAGTGTTATGTTGAAAGTGGTACAACTACAAATACAGCATGTACATACCAGCTTTGATATTTCCCTTTACAGACATGCTGACACATGTCCTCTCCTGAAAAACCCAAACATGCACGCTGTCTCCTCTACATCCCTCCTCTTACTTCCACTCTTTCACCATCATTCATTTTCACCTTCTCTCAGCTCTCTGCAGCTCATCATTTCAAAAAGAAGCCCTTCATCATGTCGAGAGTGTGTATGTGTGTGTGAATTGCCGGTATAAGGCAGCGTTAGCCCAGATGAAAACACACTCTTGACAGGGGATTGGTGAATATCGGCTCTTGAGGTCCTGGCAGATTTTTTTTTTTTACATGGCGGTCAGATTACTGTGTGTGTGAGGAAAATCTGACTGAGCCTGGTCGACTCCGGCAAAAGCCAGGTTAATGTTAACATCAAATGGCATTCGCAACCCATATTTCAGGGTGAAACCGGATATTCAAAAAGAAAAAAATGTACTTCAAATACATTTTGCTCTTTATTTATCTATGTCTGTCTCTCTTTCATGCACTGTTACACTCTCATTCCATCTGTTGGGTACGTTTATCGTATCTGTGACCTTATCATACTGCTCTTTTTTTTTTTTCATAAACACCTCAGAGTTATCTTACTGCCGCTTACCTAATTCTATTTCCTCACTTTCACATTAATACAGAATCTCCTACTAAATCTTTCCTTTCTCACACTTTTTGGATTTCTTGTGATGAATAACTTGACTAATGGAGACCTATTTAACTCTAAGATTCCAGTGTTAAATATTTATCAGTGGTTAATGAGAGCAGTTATCTCAGCTTTTTAGAAGATAGAGAGATGGAAGATTAAACTTGTTCTATTCTTGTTCTGTAATATTTGCCATCTGCTCTTTTTCTCTTTTTTTCAGAGTGTTTTTTTCCTTCTGATTCAACAGATCCATTTTTCTAAATGGCTGTTTGTGTTTTTATTTAGAGTCTAGGAAGTCTGGAGCCAGCAGAAGCTCTATAAAATGTTTTTTTTTTATCTCTTTCAGTGAGTGTGTAGATTATTGTGTGCCTACAGTTATGATATAGTTTGACTGGTCGATTATTGGTTGGTATTTTGTAGTCTTTGTTTTACCCATCTTCTTTCTTATTTTTTGTTGTCTCACTATGTTATGATTAAAAATTGAAAAAAAACTAAATAAAAAATCTTGCATGTAGATGTAATGAAGTACATTAATATTATTTTAAAGATAATACTGTCAAACATAATATAAATTATTGTTATATAAATTTATAGATATATATTTTTATTTTTAATAAAAAATGAAGAATAAATCATTGTAGAAAAATGAGTAATGTTTTTTAATATGTATATAATGTATTTTTTAATATATACACACTACCAGTCAAAAGTTTTTGAACAGTTAGATTTTTTGTTTTTAAAGATGTCTCTTCTGCTCACCAAGCCTGCATTTATTTGATCCAAAGTACAGCAAAAACAGTAAAATCTTGAAATATTTGTACTATTTAAAATAACTGTTTTCTATTTGAATATATTTTAAAATGTAATTTATTCCTGTGATCAAAGCTAAATTTTCAGCATCATTACTCAAGTCTTCAGATTAATATGCTGATTTTCTGTTCAAGAAACTATTGTTATTATTATTAATATTATTATCAATATTTAAAACAGTTGAGTAATTTTTTTCAGGATTCTTTGGTAAATAGAAAGATTCAAAGTTTCACATTTATCTGAAATAAAAAGTAACATTACACATGATACTATTCAGTCAATATATTATAATTATAGAAATTAATACTTTTATTTAGCAAGGATTCTTTAAATTGATCAAAAGGGATGATAAAGACATTTATAATGTCATAAAAGATTTTTATTTCAGATAAATGCTGTTCTTCTGACCTTTCTATTCATCAAAGAAACCTGAAAAAATTCTACTCGGCTGTTTTCAACAACAAAAAACATAATAATGATAATAATAAATGTTTTTAAAATCAGAATATTAGAATGATTTCTGAAGGATCATGTGACTGGAGTAATGATACTAAAAATTCAGCTTTAAAATCACAGGAATAAATTACATTTTATTATATTCAAATAGAAAACAGTTATTTTTAATAGTAAAAATATTTCTACATTTTACTGTTTTTGCTGTACTTTGGATCCAATAAATGCAGGCTTGGTGAACAGAAGAGACTTCTTTAAAAAAAAAAAAAAAAAACTTTAAAAATCTTTAAAACTTTTGACTAATAAAAAAAATACAAACATTTTTACAATAAATTCATTTTATTAAATTAAGTTAGCTTTTATTATGTAATTATGTTTGTTATTTTATCATGTAAGAGTATGTTGTATGTCATTTTATAATAGCAAACCATTGAGGATAGTATTAGCAATGCCAAGGTCATCCTTTTAATTCCCAGAGACAGCAAGAACTGCTAAAATATGTACCTTGAATGCAATGTAAATCACTTTCTGCCAAAAGCATAAATGTAAATGCATAAAATTTCCAGTCAAGTGTAGCCTGTAACCTTATTTCTCGTATGCCTCCAGCTTTTATGAATGGCTTCTCTTCATCAGTTAAGTGACTTGTCCCATTAATACTCAGACGCAAATGTATGAATTACAGCTCCAGCGGCTCCTGCTGAATTCATTGTCCTTATGTTACCTGGGGATCAAGTATCAGCCAGAGGGCATGTGACACTTTGTCTTTATATAAAGCCAGTAAGACATTCCACAGGGCCATTGGCTTCCAGCAGTCATAAAAAACAGCGTCCCATAGAGCTGTTCTCCTGTTGGCCGGGATAATGATTTCATAGAGGAAAGAAAGAAAGCGTAAGTCAACACTTAAGTCAAATGGAATATGTGTGGCGAATCATTCGAAGTGTTTCCGAGCGCTCTGGGAAGAGAGCGTGCTAAGGACTCTTGCAGAATGTCATCTGCTTATGCGTGTCGTGACGCCGGCGGCCCTCAGGCACCCCTCGGGCTGAACTGAGTCTGCCCTTCTGCGTTCGACTCTGCTACAAAAGCTCTCGCTCCACGCTGTGGTCACAGGCTGCACTGCTTCTGTTCAAGTCATCTCGAAAAGCCTCTTTATGTGCATACATATGAAGTAAAGAAACATCCTCAGATAAGCCATCAGCATTGTGGCGCATTTTATAGCTGTCAAGTTATTCTTGGCAACTGGAAAGATCCATTTACATGCTATAATGTAATATAAAACTGCTGATGTTTTATCTCTGAAATTCTTCATGCTCAGCCATTCTGCTTTTTTTTCAGAGATTAATCCTTGAAACTGAATCTCTGGTGGAGAAACGGCATCACGTCCAACGCTTGTTCTGCACTTTTGAACTAATAAAGCCATTGAGAAAATTTTAAGCCATTACTTAATGGAAGCTTAATGCAGTGTGTCAAACGTAATGACTTTTCCCTGTGTCTGAATACAGACGTCCTACAATTACATTTCATGTGTTTTAAGCTAATCCAAATGAAGTAGTGCTAGCAAAGGCAGCGTTAAAGGCGATAACTCCAGTGGCAGAGTGACTTGTTTGGGTTGTTGCTTGGCCTACTTAGATAGAACTCTCATTTCTCATGGCGTCAGGTTTCTACAGGTGCGTTTTGGATTGACCAAACGTAATCACATTTGATATTAGGAAGGCCACTTAGGTTATGTTAAACATACTGACATTTAATACTTGACGCACTTTTCCTTTGTACACATATGCGCTAGCACTCTCACACTTTTCTAGTTACACCTGAAAGCCTATATCGGGGGAGCATGACTAAGGGATGGCATGGGGTGGAGTTATTTTGGGATCCCTGGGAAAAGGTCTCACGTAGACGGTAAGGGAGATTTGATGAGTGGTAATGGGGCAGGGGTGTGTTTTTGTCAGTATGCGCATGAGTGCGTGTTTATGTGTGTCATCTAATGGAAAAATCAGCAGATGGCTTGTCTCCATTACTCCCTCTGTGGAGATACTGTGTGGCCCCTTCTTGTCTGTGTTGGCCCCTGGGATGGGGAGAGGCTGGAGTTTCGACCTGGAGTTTCAGAGGTTAGAAGAGTGCATGGTACAGTTCAGATAGCAACATGACTCCATTCTGAAATTCCCACGTTTATTTTGTGACTCTTTATGTGAGTGTTTGTGTACTGGGTGGATTACCTTTTTATGCTGTCCCCATCAGTATGTACCTAGAGATTATCCAGAGTCTAGACGTCGTAAAAATGTGTCGTCTTAATATAATTAAAGGATTAGTTTAACCTAAAAAAATAATTTTATCATGAATGTGTGTGTTTACATACACACATTAATCCTTTGGCCTAATAATCTGACAGTTTGTAAGGTCATACATAGTTCAAATTCATTAACCAGTGCTGTTATATCAGGTTGAAGCCATAAACTTGTTGTGCACCAAGATTTTTACACCAATTTTGCTATGCATATAGACTTCTAAACTAGTCTGATGTGTTTCGGACTCTTTGCATTGTATAGTTTTTAAAATACATTTGACTTTTTATGGTTCTGAGCATATACTTGTGCATATAAACTTTTTTGTTTCATTCCAAATGTTGTTCTAAAGCAACATTGACGTTCACTTCTAAATTCAGATTTCCTGATAATTTACTCACCCCCATGTCATCCAAGATGTTCATATCTATCTTTCTTTCTTTCTTCAGTTAAAAAGAAATAAAGGTTTTTGAGGAAAACATTCCATATAGTGGACATCAATGGTTGCCAACGGGTTAAAGATTCAAATTGCCGTTTCAATGCAGATTCAAAGGGCTCTACATGATCCCAGCCAAGGAATAATATATACTTTTTAATCACAAATTCTTGTCTTGTATCATCTCTTCGATGCACATGTGCGTCTTCACGCATTACATAATCAAAAGGTCATATGTGGTTAGTTACTGTACGTTACTCCATCTCATTTTCTCCTCCAACTTCAAAATCGTCCGACATCGTTGTTTTTACCTTTTTTTGTAAAGGTCGTTTGACTTTCATTGCATGTTCACTTTGTAAACTCTGGGTCGGTACTTTTGCTTACGTCATGTGTGACCTTTCCAATGTGGTTACGTAATGCCTGAAGTCGAGCTAGTGCAAGATGAGCATTTGTGGAAAAAAGTATATAAATGTATATTTTTTATTTAAAAAAAAATGACTGATTGTTTCGCTAGATAAGAGCCTTATTCCTTATCTGGAATCATTTAGAACCCTTTGATGCTGCATTGAAACTGCAGTTTGTACCTTCAACCTGCTGGCCACCATTGAAGTCCACTATATGGAGAAAAATCCTGGAATGTTTTCCTCAAAAACCTTGATTCTTTTTGACTAAAGAAAAAAAAAAAACAATATCAAAAACAGATTGGCCCTGCCTGTTGACTAAATCCAGCAGTGACGTTCTACAATGTTGTCCGTTGACGTTGTAAGCAATCATGTTGCCGAAAATTGTGTAATCACTGTCCAAATGTGCAGTACTTACCAGTGACCAGATTCATAAACACGATATAGTGATTCACAAGCTAGGAAGCTGATTGAGACGCACCCAGTGTGTTTTAAAATCATCTTAAAATGTCAAACATGTTTGATATTCTTTGACTAGATAGAATCATAGTCTGACACTAAAATACTCATTATACGCTACATGGTTTTTAATGAAATTTAACAACTCTGACTGGCCAAAATCTAGTTCTGACTTTTGGCAACTAGTGTTGACTCCTCCAGATTGCAAGTTGCGCTAAATCTGAGCAAAAGTTGTGCAGTGTAGATTCTGATCTTTCTAACCTTGCAATTTTTTATTTTTCTCTTTCAGGATGGACAGGCGGTTCTGTTAGACGACGTTTCTCTCATGCCTCGTTTGTTCAAGCAGATACATGAAGCGGCAGAAGGTTTTAAGCCAAAGCAGCAACACTCTAAGGAACAAACAAATGAGCTGTCTTTTCACATGATGCCTCCAGCTACTTACAAATAGGGTTGATATATGGACGAGAGGAGTACGATACAAAAAGAGAGACACCGGAGCGGCGATTCCGTCGCAGGCTATGGGGGCCATGGTGACCTAGAGTCAGTATTCGTTTTCTGGCTGGACAACTTCATTCCAGTTTAATCCCTGCTTGTTCTCTTTGTCTTCTACCTCCATATCAGAGTGAGGCGCCACCCTCTCTCTGTTCCTGTTACCCACTTGGCCAAGACAGCTATGGCTGGAGTGAGGAAGTTGGCACGAGTAGTCAGGCACCAAGGTCTCCATCGCCTGATCCTTGCACTCATCCTCTTCTGTCTACTCTCCATGGCCTACTTGGCTTATCATGTCAGTGCTGGCCCCAAGATCAAGGAGGCCCCTGTGCCGTTACCTCTGGGGGACTGTGTAGCTACATCAGTCGTTGGTGGTGGACAAAGGTCTCCGCTGTTCCTGCCATCCCAGGTCAGCCAGCGGCGACACTCTGCGAGGACAGCAGACACCTCTCGGGCGGAACCTGTGGTGTTACTCTTTGTGGAAAGCATCTACTCCCAACTCGGACAAGAGATCGTTGCCATTTTGGAGTCGAGCCGTTTTCATTATCGCACTGAAATTGCCCCGGGAAAGGGGGACATGCCTCCTTTGGCTTGGCGAGGTCGTGGCCGATACACACTCATTGTTTATGAGAATCTGCTTAAGTACGTCAACTTGGACTCTTGGAACCGCCAGTTACTGGATAAATACTGCCAAGACTATGGTGTGGGAATCATTGGCTTCTATCGGGCGAATGAAAACTCCCCATCCAGCGCTCAGCTTAGAGGCTTCCCTCTCTTCTTGCGTTCAAACCTGCCACTTTGGGATTACAGAGTCAACCCTGCTGCACCCTTGCTCTACATCACCAAACCTAATGAGCTGGAACCTGGCCCTCTACCTGCAGACAACTGGACCACCTTCCTGTCCAACCACAGCACTTATGAGCCTGTGCTGTTAGCTAGCCCCAGACCAGCAGAACCCAATCAGCTCCCAACACATTCACACCAACAGAGAGCACTGCTGGCTACGGTTATGCAGGACTTAGGCCTTCACGACGGGATCCAACGGGTGTTCTTTGGAGGTAGCTTGACTTTTTGGCTGCACAAACTGCTCTTCGTGGATGCTGTGGGTTATTTAACTGGCAGAAGGCTCAGCCTCTCGTTGGACAGATTTTTGCTTGTGGATGTGGATGACATCTTTGTTGGGAAGGAGGGGACACGCATGAAAGTGGCAGATGTCGAGGTACGAGACTTAAAAAGTTATTAAGTGTAATGCAATTTATTTCATAATTTATTTTTTTAAAGAGTTTTCTAGGTGTAAGACATAGCATGCTTGCCAAAACTACCATCACTATTACTATTACTCATATTTAGTGATAGGGCTGTATGATTGAAGAAAAAAATCATTAAAAAAGTATGTAAAATGCTATTTTTTAAAGCTCCAGGTTTGCTGTGTCATATAAAGCTGTTGCTGCTTTTATGTTATGGACACAGACATCATTTAATTGGGTTTTATGTTGAGTTGGGAATGAGTTATACACACATTCTCAAAATCCTTGCAGCATTGCATGGAATAATTTTAAGTGAGATGCATCGGTTTATAAGAATGCAGACAGGCAGTAGAACAAATTATATTGAGTCCACGATTTACTTAAAATGAGGGCACAAATAATTTTTTTACACGATTTACTTTAAACTAAGGAACACCTTTGTAAATTTTTGTGCACAATTTAGTAAACCAAGGGAATGAATTAGTAAATCGTACACACAATTTGATTTAGTAAACCGAGGGAATGAATTAAAACAAACATAAGCAAGATTGAGTAAACCGAGGGAAAGAATTTGTAAATCGTAAGCATGATTTAGTAAACTGAGGGAACCAATTAGTAAACTGAATGCACGATTTTGTAAACCGAGGGAGCGAACTAGTAAATCAAAAGCACGTTTTAGTAAACTGAGGTAACGATCGAGTAAATCGCATGCACGATTTAATGAACTGAGGGAACAAATTAGGTAAGCGTGCCAAAAGAATTAGGTAAGCGTGCACAAGATTTAGTAAACCGAGGGAATGAATGAGTAAATCATACGCACATTTTAGTAAACTGAGGAAACAAATGAGTAAATCGCACGCACGATTTAATGAACCGAGGGAACAAATTAGTAAATTGTAAGCACAATTTAGTAAACTGAAGGAATGAATTAGTAAATCGTACAAATGATTTAGTAAACTGAGGAAATGAATTCGTAAGGCATGGACACAATTTAATAAACAGATTATAAACAGAGGGAACAAATGAGTAAATCATGCGCACAATTTACTTTTGTTCCCCTGCATGTCATGTGTAGGGTTCTGTACTCTTGTAATATTTTACAGTAAAATAAAAACATTTAGTATTAATAAAACATTGTTTTTTTTTTGTGCATCTCTAAAATTACAGTGCTAATATTTATGAAATTTAAAATGTTAAACCAAATAAAAAATAATTGAGTGGCTTGTTGATTATTACTTTTAAGCAGGCGGTCTTAAGAGTAGGTTTTCCCCCCTATGGTAGCCGATGAAAAAATGATACCATAGACTTGCACTGAACCAAAGAGTTCAGTCAGTTCTAGTGACTGGAATATTACAAGACTTGTGGGTGGTTGTTTTGACTTGAGTCAGTTTGCAACCACCTAGCAACTGCCCAGATCACCCTAGCAACAGGCAAAACCACATAGAAGATCTTAGCAACCATCATTTACATTTTTATGAGAAAATGTAAAAGAAAAAAAAACTTGTTTGTTGATATGATATCATCAGTTTGTGGAGTTGATAGGGATTCAGACATCAATCAGACCTGACCCAGTTTGTCTTCCATCAAAGGTGTATTTTGTTTAAATAATCCAAACTCTTTATCCTCAGAGCTTCTCTCTGACGGCCGTCACACTCCCAGAGCTCCTCCATGACTGAATTGAAGCTAATGAATTAGCACACTTAATACGGATCAGGGAGATGTATTCTCTCTCTGCCGTTGTTTATAGAGAGACGTGATTATTGTGCGAGAGGGAGAGCTTGTTTGTAATGCAGTGGAGCATGGTATTCTTTTTCTTTTACAATCTCTCTCTCTCTCATTCCCTCTCTCTCCCATCTCCTGAGAGTGAAAGAAGGCTCTCGCTGAAGGCTAGCATGGGGCTAATTAGACTGGCTCACTTTTTAATTTGAGCAGATAAGTTCTCATAGGGGGTTCTGTGTGGCCCACCACACCAAAAGCAGTGTCATGCCTGAGGTTTTTGGTTTCACATTTCTCTCTCTCTTTCCCTTGCTTTTTTTCTCTGGGTAAGAGCTATGATTTTTCATCTTTTGTTCCTATCCTTATTTCTTCTCACCCTTTATCTTTCTTGCCTTTCTTGTCTCTGGAAGATATGCCCTCTTTTATCTACCTCTTCTCCAACCTGCATCTGTAAAATATCAAAATAATATACTTGATATAACTAGGACTGGCGGTATTGCTGGAAGACTATGTGATGGTAGAAATGTGTCAGCCTGAAACTTTTATATAATGCTAGATGTATCTGTGGTTATCAGGACACACTTTGTTATTTAATACAGAATTGAGGTGATATGATGCAATTCTGAGTTATAAAGTCAGAATTCCGAGTTTTTTTTATATGAGATATAAACTCAAAATTCTGAAGAAAAAAAAAGCCAGAACTGTGAGATATAAACTTTACCTTACAATTATTACTTTTTTCTCATAATTGTGAGATATAAACTCGCAATTGCGAGTTATAAAGTCTAATTCTGAGGGGGGGAAAGACTGATAATTCTGACTTTATAACTTGCAATTGCGAATTTATATGTCACAATTATGAGAAAAAATTGTGACATAGAAACAGATTTTTGAGAAAAAAGTCAGATTTGCAAATTATCTCATGATTCTGACTTTATTTCTTTCAATTGAGTTTACAATTCTGAGAAAAAAGTCAGATTTGCGAGATATAAACTTGTAATTCTAAGAAAAAAAGAATTGTGAGTATATCTAGCAATTCTGACTTTATTTCTCAGAATTGCAAACTTTTTCTCTCAAAATTGTGGAAGCCTGTTTCTGCCACTGAATAAAAAATAGAAAAAGGTAATTGCGAGTTTTTATCTCACAATTCTGACTTTTTCTCTCAATTGTGAGTTTATGCCTCGCAATTCTGGCTTTTTCCTCATAATTGCCTAATGCAAACTCAAAATTGTAAGTTATAAAGTCAGAATTATGAGACATAAACTTGCAATTTGGACTTTTTTCTCAGAATTGTGAGATTTAAAGAATTCCAAGAAAAAAGTTCTTGCATGTCTGAAAGTCTGAATTGCAAGATACGCAATTGCGAACTCGCATTTGTGAGAAAAAAGTCCGATTTGCAAATTATCTCATAATTCTAACTTTATTTCTCACAATTGAGTTTATGTCACACAATTCTGAGTAAAAAGTCCGATTTGTGGGACATAAACTTGCAATTGTGAGAAAAAAGTCAGAATTGTGAGATAAAAAACTAATGGAAAAAAAGCCAGAACTGTAAGATATAAACTTGTAATTCTGAGAAAATAAAAGTCAGAATTGTGTGTATATCTCGCAATTCTGAGATTCTTTTTTTCACTAAAATTTCGGAAGCCTATTACTGCATATTTTTTTTATATAAAAAAAGGTAATTGCGAGTTTTTGTCTCACAATTCTAACTTTTTTAACAGAATTGTGTGATATAAACTCACAACTGCAAGAAATAAAGTCAGAATTACGAGATCTTGCAAATCTTTTTTCTCACAAATGCGAGTTTGTTTCTTGCAATTCTGACTTTTTTCTCACAATTCTGACTTTTTTTCTCAGAATTGTGCGATATAAACTTACAATTGCAAGAAATAGTCAGAATTATGAGAACTTGCAAATCAGGCTTTTCTCCCAAATGCGAGTTTCTTGCAAATCGGAGTTTATATCTCGCAATTCTGACTTTTTTCTTGCAATTCTAATATTGACATGTTCTCAGAATTGAGAACAGAGTGAGTTTATATCTCATGAAATTGCAAGATATAAAGTCACAATTCTGAGAAAAAAGTCAGAAAAAGGTTTTAACACATGGTTATTCACTACATCTGCAACTGTCTTTGTAAAACTCCAAAAATAACAGTTTTGCAAGATATCACTGTGACTCATACTGTGATATAACGTTCATTCCGCCCACCCTTGTATCCTACAGTAGCTTCATACAATATACCCCAAAATAATGATGCTCATTATTATCTAAGTTATTTAGACAGTATACAAAAATTGATGTTTACCGCAGTTAAAATGTTTGTTTTTTTTCCTCCTTACCAGGCGCTGCTTCACACACAAAATAAACTCCGTTCTCTGGTACCTAATTTCACCTTTAATCTGGGATTCTCTGGCAAGTTTTTTCATACAGGTATGAAGGAGTTGATATAGTATGAGTTATACAGATAAAACAATCTCCACCTCCACACGCTTATTCATGGTCTCTATCTGGTCTTGCTGTTCAGGTACAGATGAGGAAGATGAGGGTGACGACACACTGCTTCGACACCGGCAGGAGTTCTGGTGGTTCCCGCACATGTGGAGTCACATGCAGCCTCATCTCTTTCACAACGTCAGCGTACTCGCAGAACAAATGAGACTTAATAAACAGTTTGCACAGGTCAGAATCTGCCCTGATACTGTACATATAAAATAATGTGCTGTTGAATTGTCGATTCTGATTGGTTTATACATAATATTAATTTGATTTTGCATGGGTATGAAGTAATCCCAGGTTGTGTTTCTTTCAGGAGCATGGGATCCCCACAGACATGGGTTACGCCGTAGCCCCTCATCACTCAGGTGTGTACCCTGTGCACAGTCAGCTCTATGAGGCCTGGAAGAGTGTATGGGGCATTAAGGTGACCAGCACAGAAGAATATCCTCATCTCAGGCCTGCCCGCTACCGCAGAGGCTTCATACACAACGGCATTCAGGTAGGAACTCAACCATGTGTCTTGTGGGGCATTTACATAAGATGTTCGGGTGCATTCTAGTGTCTAGCAGAACAGCAATAAAATGTAGCACAGGATGCATTTTTAAAATGCTATTTTTACTGCTTATGGTGCAAAATGCACAAAAACTACGATGCAGCGGATAAAGACATCCACGTGAATGCATGTCGCTTCAGCAGAGGTGCTTTTAAAGGAGATGAATTTAAAGACGTGTGTAAAGATTGCTGTCTAACAGCTAATGCATGCAACCTGCTGTCAACAATTGCATATATTAATGTGTCAGTTATAAACAATTATCACAAACATCACAGTTATCACAATTAGATTTTATCTCATAATTTAGATTTTTTTTACTTGCAATTGTGAGTTTACGTCCTGCAATTCTGACTTTTTTTTTCTCATAATTGCGTATTACGCACTCACATTTCTGACTTTTTTCTCTCAACTCGCAATTGTGAGTTATAAAGTCAGAATTGCGAGATAAAAAACTCACAGTTCTGAGAAAGTCTTAAGAAACAGACTTTTTCAGAAATGTGTTTGTTTCTCGCAATTCTGACTTTTTTCTTGCAGTTATGAGAAAAAAAGTCATTTAGGTATACTGACACATCCAAATTTATAGCAAACATGCTTTATAGTTCCCTGCAGTGGTATAGATTTTTAAAAATAGTGGTATCAATTTACATTAAGATTTCATTTAATCAAATTGAGTTAATTTATTAGGTATCATACACTAATACTTTTACAGCATTTCTTAAAAAGGGTAACGGTCAAAAGTTTGGAATAATTAAGATTTTTTTTGTGTGTGTGTGTTTTTGTAAAAATACAGTAATAATAAAATCAGTAAAATAATAAAAACTAACATTTAAAAAAATATTTTAATTTAAAGGAACTTTTTTATTTGAATATATTTTAAAGTTTAATTATTTCCTGTGAAATTGTTAGTATATCTTGCAATTCTGAGAAAAAAAGAACCTCAGAATTGTGAGATATACTCTTTTTTTCACTTCCTTTTCTAATAAAAAAAGTTAATTGCGAGTTTTTATCTCACAATTCGGACTTTTTTCCTCACAAATTTAAGTTTTCGTCTCGCAATTTTGTCTTTTTTCTCAGAATTGTGTGATATAAACTTTTTCTGACAAATGCGAGATTTGCAATTCTGACTTTCTTCTCACAGTTCTGAGTTTATATCTTGTAATTCTGACTTTTTTATTTTATATATTATAATTTATTCCTGTGACGCAAAGCTGAATTTTTCTTCAGTCTTCAGTGTCACATAATCTTTCAGAAAGCATTGTAATATGATGATTTGCTTGTCAATTATTATTGGTGCTCAATTAATAATAATGTTTTTTATCAATGTTGAACAGTTTTTGCTGCCTAATATTTTTGTAGAAACCATGATATATTTTTCCAGGATTCTTTGACTCTATGTTTGGCTTTGTGTATCAGGTTCTCCCCCGGCAGACCTGTGGGCTTTTCACACATACCATCTTCTACAAAGATTACCCAGGAGGCCCTCAGGAGCTGGACAAGAGCATTCGTGGAGGGGAGCTGTTTCTTACAGTGCTGCTCAATCCGGTTAGTGTCACACCTGCAGAGACACACTAGCCCAGATACAGCCAACACCTAAAACAATGCTGTAATATGACAAATGTTTTTGACCTACTTGTCCCTGTCCTCTCCCATGGGTAGGTTAGTATATTCATGACTCACCTGTCAAACTATGGCAACGACCGGCTGGGCCTGTACACCTTTGAGTCACTGGTGAGGTTTGTGCAGTGCTGGACTCACCTGCGCCTGCAGACGCTGCCTCCAGTCCGCCTCGCTCAAAAATACTTCCAGATTTTCCCTGATGAGAGAGACCCCTTGTGGCAGGTTTGTGCAGTTACAGTTTCATGGTTATTCCTGGGTGAATCTCACAGATACTGCCAAAGGCGACATAATTTAACCTACTAATCAAAAGTTTTTGAACAGTAAAATTTTTTAATGTTTTTAAAGAAGTCTCTTCTGCTCATCAAGCCTGCATTTATTTGATCCAAAGTACAGCAAAAACAGTACAATTTAGAAATATTTGTATTTTTTTATAATTAATATGTATTATATAATTTTCAGCATCATTACTCCTAAAATTATAGAAATTAATACTTTTATTTAGCAACGATGCTTTAAATTGACCAAAAGTGATGAAGACATAATGATAAAAACATTTATAATGTTACAAAAGATTTCTCTTTCAGATAAATGTTGTTCTTCTGAACTTTCCATTCATCAAATTCTACTCTGTTTTCAACATAATAATAATACATATTTTTTGAGCAGCAAATCAGAATATTAGAATGATTTCTGAAGGATCATGATGTTAAAAATTCAGCTTTTAAATAAAAATTTAAATATATTCAAAAAGAAAACAGTTATTTTAAATAGTGAAATTTTTTTTTTACAGTTTTTGCTGTAACATGCTTTTTACTTAAAAATCTATATTTGTCAGTTGTTTTTGAAACATTACAGTGCTTACATTGTAAAACTATTAATATAATATGAGTCTTATACTTAATACACATTGATTTTTTTTATTGATTTTTTTTATTCTTTAAATAAAAATAAAATAAAATAAATAATTAAAATAAAATGTTAAATTTTAAATGTTCATTTTTCTCCACATCCATTAGTTTGATATCAAATAATATTTGACAGTATTTGCAGTATTTGTTAATATTTAAATAAATGTTTTTATGTTTAGGTAATGAACGGGAAGTTCAAGTACAAGGGATTTGTGTTAGTCTCATATCAATTTATGCCCACATTATACTTACAAATACTTCCCTCCTGATAAACAGAACCCATGTCATGACAAGAGACACAAAGACATCTGGTCCAAAGAGAAGACCTGTGACAGACTGCCCAAGTTTCTAGTGATCGGCCCTCAGAAGACCGGTAACACAAACTTTTAAATCTGGATATATATATATATATATTTAGATACACATTCTGTTTTGAACACATATGTAACCCTGGACCACATTTTTTTAAAAATGAGATTTATACATAATCTGAAAGCTGAATAAATAAGTTTGTTTGGATAGGACAATATTTGGCCAAGATACAGCTTTTTGAAAATCTGAAATCTGAGGGTGCAAAAAAAAAAAAAATCTAAATACTGAGAAAATCGCCTTTAAAGTTGTGCAAATGAAGTTCTTAGCAATGCATATTACTAATCAAAAATTAAGTTTTGATATATTTACAGTAGGAATCTCACTAAATATCTTCATGGAACATGATCTTTATTTAATATCCTAATGATTTTTGATCATTTTGACCCATACAATGTATTTTTGGCTATTGCTACAGATATACCCGTGCTACCTAAGACTGGTTTTGTGGTCCAGGGTCACATATTTAATGTTGTTTGTAGTAACAGAAGCATGAACCCATGTTGTTCGTCAGTCATTTCAACCATATAAAACGATTTCATAATCAGCCAGGTTTTATGATGTAGAACACTTCATTCCACATACAAGTCACAGCACATAGAGCATTTCCTAGCAATGTGGTTAATATTCGATCAAAACAGTTTGATGCATTGGTGTCACGCTCTTTTTACAGGAACTACTGCTCTGCATTCGTTTCTTGCCCTTCATCCTGCCATTACCAGCAGCTTCCCCAGCCCTGTCACCTTTGAGGAGGTGCAGTTCTTCAGCGGACCAAACTACCAACGTGGCATTGACTGGTAACCATGGAAACCCCACCCATACCTCATTTTCTTTGTTTCCAAATCAGATACCAATTTTGTAAAGCCTCACTCTAATCACGCATTTGCAAATCATTTTTGGATCATGCTAAATGCATACATTTTAGATTTTAGTGAATATAGAAAGGGGGGGGGGGTAAAAGTAATCAGACATGCAGTTTTGCATAGTTGACAAAACAGCAAATGAATAGTTTCTGTACATTTTTATTGAGGGACCATTCAAGGACCTTTTTTTTTAAATACCTTAGCAACCACTCAGAAAACCCTAACAACTGCTTAGGAACATGTTCAAAACCACATAGTCAACACAAAAATGACCTAATTGACATAACATAATAATACCTAATTTGATTTAGCTGAGAACAAAAATGCCAATAAAAACACATTTATTTTTTCCTTGTAAAATAAGAGGATTCTTAATGTTATATGTATGCAACATATAATAAAAGCAACATAAGCAGTCCACAAAGGAGTGGAAAAACATCTTCAAATACTCCATTTAATGTGAAAGAGCTTTACATAACCACAAGTTTGTAAATAAATATGTATTTTCGCTGTTGCTGTTTGGATGTAGTAAAACACCTGCAGTTTTAGCAGAAAACATCTGGTTCATGTTTGCATTTTCTTCTGTCACTAGTGGTAATTCTAACCTTGAAATCAGGATTAGACATAAAATAATGTCTTAAGAATCATTCGTACATGTGAAAATCAGCTGAGCATTTTACAAATAGTTGTAACCTGGCTCAGAGGAAGACAGAAATCATGTCATTGTTGCAATTTTTTATTAACGGGTAATACATGACTTCTTCACCTTAAAAATGGTTATTGAAAGTGAATTTGAGAATTTGCGTATTTTTTGAGAAAGTGTGACATTTTTTTTTTTTATTATGCATTTATGCATTTTCTCAGTACCTCAAATTTAGTAAGAAACTAATATGAATTGATATGATGCAGGGCAGGGCAATTTGTAGGGCCCTATAAAATCTGTTTTATTTTTTCCCCAAATGTATTATTATTATTTTTTTTTTCTGTTTAAATTTTTATGGATTCAGTTTTTTTCTGTTTTAATTTTTCTGGATTCAGTTTTTTTCCATTTGTTAATTTTTCTAAGCTCTTATTTTAAATGTATGTTTTATGTTAAATGTTAAATAAAAAAATATATTAATTGAAATTATTAAATTTACACCATTTCACAGGTATTTAATAAAAGTCTGACCTTTTTAAGGCCCTATGAAATTTTAATTTAATTTTTATTTTCACTCAAATTCATTTTTTTTTTTTTTCAAATTTTAATTTTTTTTAGACAAATTCTTTTTTCCATTAATTTTCTGCATTCCAGTTTAATGGTTTTATTAAATAGTAATAATCAAAAGTGTCTTTAATTGATTGATTTTATAAAGAAGTAATTTATTATAGTTTTATTTATTTATTTCTTTTCAGAAATACAGTGTTGTGTATTTACATTTATCTGGTAAATAAATTCGGTTAAATATTTTCTTCTGGCAAATACTCCTTAAAAATAATGTTATAATAATTATTTTATCATTAGTAGTACTATCATTACATAATATATTTCTGTCACAATTTCTTCATGTTAAACCAAACTTTTATTTTGACGGGTTGCTGTGAACACCTTTACGTTTCTGTTTGATTATGATATGATAGTTTTTCTTCAAACAAATGGTGAAAAATGAAACAAAAGCACGCACATCAATCTCAAATGGGTGCTCGACTAAAAAGCAACAAGTAAAAAAATAAAGTGTAAAGTCGGCAACACCATAGCTCCAAAAATATCAAAAATATTTATTTTTAAAACAACTTTCGCGTAGCGATACCTTTAAAATTGGGTTTATACCTAAGGTGCGCAATTATTTTCAGGGTAACGCGCACGGTGAATGTAGTTTCAGGCAGCTTTTGACCGCATTACATGTCATATCACTTCGCCACACATAATTTCAGTTATTTTAAAATTAAAATAAAAGCTCAGACTGCCGTAAGAGCGCTCTGAGTTTAAGCGAAGAGTCAGTAAACAACCAGTCATGATCACGTTAATTTGACTGCTTTAATTATGGAAAAAAAAAACTAAAAGGTCAATCATACAAAAGAACAAAGTCATAAAAATATGGTCATAACAATAAAATACTGTATTTCCTTGCAGCCAGAGCGACAGAGAAGATGTTACACTCTCAGATCTAAAACCATTGAGACTGCCAGCTACCAGCCCGCCACTGGCAGGTCACGTGACCTGCCAGAATCAGACTGGCAGCTGCCACCATCCACTGACAGGTCACATGACCTGCCAGTGGCGGCTTCTGCCAGCCAGTTGAAGATTGAACCCCTACTGGGGAGATCGGAGCATCCCTAATGTATATAGACATAATAATTTCTGAACATCGATGTGCAATTAGACACCACGATCCAAAAACTCCAGTTGCACAGCATTTTGCACCCTTTAGACATTCAGTTTCTACTCTTCAATACGTAGGCATTGAGATAGTTAAGTATCCACGTCGCGGAGGTGATATTGCTAAATTGCTTTTACAGCGTGAGGCTTTTTGGATTTTTACATTAGACACGTTGTCCCTTAGAGGACTAAATGAAGATTTTGATATTCGTCCATTTCTTTAAATTATTATTATGTCTATATATGCATGTGGTTCTCTTAATGTTTCATATTTTTCATTGTAGTTGTTGATGTATTGGTCAGTAACATGGTGTTTGGTCATGTGATTTTGATCACCTGGAGATATAAAGAGTGGCACATTAGTATTCAATTTGTCTGATGAAGAGCCTGCGTGCTCGAAACGTCACATACGCTGTGGGAAAGTTGTTTTAAAAATAAATATTTTTGGTATTTTTGGAGCTTTGGTGTTGCCGACTTTACACTTTATTTTTTTTTTACTTCAAACAAATGGTAAAATGCTCATAAATTGACTCTCAGAGCAGTTCTAGAGATTCAGTATGTGTGCTGTAAACAAAGATGCACTATTCATTCACACAGAGAAATGCAAACAATGCAGGATTTATATTTAAGTTGTATTTTTTGCGCTAGTCACTAGTCCATATCGCATTTTGATTTAAGTGTACACCTACTTTTGATTTCTTCATCCAAAATATGGCAAATTCAGTGACATTCCACATGAAACAGTAAATTCCATTTTAATGAATGGATTCCGCTATTCCGTCCATGTTTTCTGCATCACTGAAATCATAGGGTTCTAGGCAATGCATCAACATTAAAAACATAATTCTTAGTGTATTCCACTCTTACTCTTTTATTGATTTTGGGTTTTACTTTTGCATGGTATTGTATGTTAATTCTGTCTGTCTTGCCTCAGGTACATGGATTTTTTCCCCGTACCCTCAAACGTAAGCACGGACTTCCTGTTTGAGAAGAGTGCAAACTACTTTGACACTGAAGTTGCCCCGAAGAGAGCAGCCGCCCTGTTTCCAAGAGCCAAAATCATCTCTATACTCATTAACCCCGCTGACCGCGCGTATTCCTGGTACCAGGTGCGTTTGTATACACAAAGCACCGCTGGTTAGTTAACATGACTCAGGTAACACCTGCTGGTAGATGTCATAACTACACCGTGTGATTTAAAATAACACACAGTAGATTTCAAATCCTCAGGGATCCTGCACCAGCCAGTCAACTGCCATTGAGACGAAGGGGAATGCTAATGGATAGCGTTTTCCAGACATTATCGACTTTCTCTGTACCGACACATTAGATGAAAACAACAACTGTTTAATTTCACTTCTGTCACTCTCTCTGTAGCATCAGAGGGCTCATCAGGACCCTGTGGCGCTTAACTACACGTTTCACGAGGTGATCTCTGCAGGGCCGTCATCCCCCACATCTCTGCTGTCTCTGCACCGCCGCTGCCTCCAGCCTGGAGCCTACAGCAGCCATCTGGAGCGCTGGTTACACCACTATCAACCCAGTCAGGTGTGTTCTCACAAACACACACACGTCTACCGCCGACTTCTGGAACTTGTTACACTACTATTACCCAGCCAGGTGTTCACACAAAAGACCTGTCTCCTAAAAAACAATCTTTTCATCTTAGTCACCAGCTTTGACGTGCTATGATATAACGTCATATGATATAACCTTTATTTTGGTCCTGGATGCTGATTGGTCTACAATGTTCAACACATGTCCTAATAGACAATATAATAGTAGGTAAAAAACACAACACTGGTTTAACTGGATACTGTCTTTATCACTGCATGGCACTCATAAATATGGAAGCCTGTTTCCACCATTGAATTAAAAAAAATTTTTATTGCGACTGTTTATCTCACAATTCTTAGGGGTTTTTTTCAGAATTGCATGATATGAACTCAATATTGTGAGAAATATACTCAGAATTGCAAGATTAAAAGTTCACAATTCTGAATTAAATACTTGCAGTTCTGAGAAAAAAAGAAAAGAGTTTATATGTCGCAATTCTGACTTCTCAGAATTGCCAACTTGCAATTCTGACTTTATAACTCGCAATTGTGAGTTTATATCATGTAATTCTGAGAAAAAAGTCAGAATTGCGAGTTGCTTCAGAATAGCGAGATATAAAGTCAAAATTCTGAATTTTTTTCTCAGAATTGCGTTATATAAACTAACATTTGCGGGAAATAAAGTCAGAATTGCCAGATTAAAACTTAAAATTAAAAACTTGCACTTGCAGTTCTGAGAAAAAAAGTCAGAATTCAGTTTATATCTCGCAATTCAGATTTATTATTATTTCTCGGAATACCGACTATTTCTTAGAATTGCCAGTTTGTATCACAATTCTTACTTTATAACTTGTAATTGTAAGTTTATATCACACAATTCCTGAGTTGTGTCAGATTTGCAAATTGCCTCAGAATTGCGAGATATGAAGTCAAAATTCTGAATTTCTTATCAGAATTGCATTATATAAACTAACAGTTGCGGGAAATTAAGTCAGAATTGCCAGAATTAAAACTTCTAAATTAAAAACTTGCATTATAAACTTGCAGTTCTGAGAAAAAAAGTCAGAATTCAGTTTATATCTCGCAATTCACATTTATTATTATTTCTCAGAATTTCGACTATTTCTTAGAATTGCCAGTTTGTAACTTTATAAAGTTTGCCACTTTATAACTTTCAATTGTAAGTTTATATCACAGAATTCTGAGTTTTGTCAGAATTGTGAGATTTGAAGTCAGAATTGTGAGAAATGAAGCCACAATTCAGATTTTTTTACTTCTCAGAATTGCATTATACAAACTCACAATTGTGGGAAATAAAGTCAGAACTGCAAGATTAAAAACTTCTAAACTAAAAACTCGCAACATAAACTTGAAATTCTGACAAAAAAAGTGAGAATTGAGTTTATATCTCGCAATTCTCACTCAGAATTGTGACTTTATTTCTTAGAATTGTCAGAGAAAAAAAGTCAGTATTGTGAGATTTAAAAACGAACAATACGAACTCGCAATTCTGAGAAAAAAGTCAGAATGTAGTTTATAACTCACAATGACTCTATAACTCACAATTGTGTTTATATCTCACAATTCCGAGAGGAAAAAAAGTCAGAATTGCGAGATCTGGGGCCTCATTTATAAAACTTTCTTACGCACTGATTTGATCTTAGAGTGTTCGTACGATCAAATCCACGTCAAAGTACAGATTTATAAACACCGTCTTTGACGTGGAAAAGTACTTATCTCCACGTCAGATTCCAGCTTGGCGTACGACCGTTTCCTTGTGGTAATGCCTGGTATTGCAGATAGTTCAGCCCCACTATAATTTGATTTCTTGCGCTCCTTTTTACTTGCCATTGTCACAGAGTTTTTGCTTTAGGAATGAGCTCATTTTATATGTTAATTAATTAAGCAGGGGCGTTTTGACGGCGGAACATTCAGCTGCACACAATTCCACGATCATTTGTGATTTATAACCGAATGACTGGCGTTCGCATGGATTTCGTGTGTACGTTCGTTTCTCTGAATCGCTCTTACGATCAAATCAGAAAAGTTCTTAGATAAAATCAAGGATGGTTTCTACGCAAGTCTTTATAAATGAGGCCCGTGAACTCACAATTGTATAAAAAGTCACAATTACCTTTTGTCAGTGGTGGAAACAGGCTTCTATACATAAAAGCTGTTAATGTTGTAATGACAAATAGTGCACTTTAAAAATATAAAAATATTTTGACAGTTTCTACCGATAAAATATTCTAGAGCTTGGCATAACTAAAACACTATGTTCAGAAGCAGGGTTGGTAGGATTTAATACAGTAAATACAGTAAAAAAAAAAACATAATATTTTGCACTGTTATTGCAATTTAAAATAAAATGTAATTTATTCCTGTGATGGCAAAGCAGCCATGATTTCAGTCATCAGTGTCAATTTATCCTTCATTTTGAAAACAGTTTTTGGATATACATACTTTTTTTCAGGATTCTTTGATTAATGAAAAAAAAATCAAAAGAATATAATTTGTTTAAAATATAAATATTGTAGCATTATAAATGTCTTTACTGTCACTTTTGATCAATTAAATGCATCCTTAAATATATATAGAAAACATACTGACCTCAAACTTTGTACATAAAATGCATATGGAGTATTTTTCCAGGCCTAGATTCTTTATACTAATTTTGGCATATTTTGATACTTGTTCTGTCTTATTTCAAGTCATTTATGTAATCTTGAAACTTTGGAAGTTTGCTGAGGCCCCCTAGTGGATCCCAGGCCCCTGTTCATTTATAAGTGCATTATTTGAAACATTTTACACTGTTTAAACAGATTATTTTGAGAAATAACCTTGAATATTCAGGCATATAAACGTGTGCACGCACACACACACACACACACACACACACACACAACTTTGAGCTCCTAAAAGTCTCCAGAGCACTATAAGTGAACCTGTACTCATTCCAAATCATCCCATAACAGTCTTGAGCAGGTGTGTTGAGCTGCATCAGTGTGTGTGACGTGTGTTTTCTCCTGTGAGCAGCTGCTGATCGTGGATGGTGTGCAGCTGCGCTCCAGTCCTGCTCAGGTGATGGATGGCATTCAGAAGTTCCTTGGAGTCACTCCTTACTACAACTACACACAGGCGCTGACGTATGAGCTCTCATTATTATTACACACAGTCCATGAGCACTTACCACAACTATGTTTGTTACAGTTTCAGTCCTTGATTCTAATTTTACATTTTAATATATATATCCTTAATAATACTAAACAGTTCCTGCCCTCTATTTAAAGGTTTGACGAGAGTAAAGGTTTCTGGTGTCAGAAACTGGAGGCAGGACGTACTCGCTGTCTGGGAAAGAGCAAAGGAAGGAAGTATCCGGAAATGAGCCTGGAGGTACTACTCACTTTTCAACATCAGAGCTCAAGATGGATATACTGGAACTGAACCAATATAGACAGTGAAGTTTGTTTAGTTCTGTTTTTCTTTCTGTAATTGGCTGCAAGAAAGCTGATGGGATAAGATCTATTTTGAGGGTGTAGAATGTAGAAAGAGTCAGTTTGAAATCATGTGGGAACTGGATTTCAAAAGCAACTTTAATTCAAATCACCAATTGCTGATCAGCCTGTGTTGCAGCATTTGGTCACATCTTGTGTTTTCCTCTATGTCCAGTCTAGTCTGTAGTATTCAATCAGTATATTTGTTATTTGAACATATGTTGTGCATTATGTATAGAAGGCCATTTCTATCATGTAAGGAAAAGGAAATTATACAAAAAAAAAAAAAACATTCATTTATAGTAAATCAAAGCATAAATCAGAATTGACGTGACAAGTCATAATTATGGCACAGGAAACAGATTTCTGAGTCTTTGACACTTTGTCAAATTGTCATTATTTTTAGTTTTTTTTGTTATACCTTTTTACTTTTTTATCTCAGAATTTGACGTGTCAATTATTATCCTTAATTATGTGATAAAAAAGTATAATTATAAGTTAAAATTATAAGTCATTTATAATACAATTATGACTTTTTGTATTCTTTTAGTATCTTAATTTTATTAAATTTGTCATGATTTTTTTAACTTATAATTTTGATTGTCACAATTTGATGTAAGTTTTTCAAAATATTAGATAAAAAATTGATTACAGGAGTAAAAAGTATGACATTTGATATAACTTTGTCATGATTTTTTTTATAATTTTGACTTATCTCGTAATTTTGATTGTCAAAATTTCAACTTTTTCTCAGAAGTTTGACTTGATGTCAGTTGTCCAAAATATTTTACACGAGTAAAAATTATGATAAAAAGATCATTTTGACTATATATCTATATATAATATTCCATCTTATGTTTTTGACTTTTTTAATCTCATAATTTTGTCATAATTTTAAACTTTTTCTCAGAGGTTTGACTTAATGTCTATTGTTCAAAATGTGAGATAAGTGAGATAATAACATTACAAGTTTTTATCACATCATTTTGACTGTCATAATAGTCTTCCTCTGTAAATGTTTGTGTGTAACTCTTTTTTTTTTTTTCTCCTTCCAGTCGAGGGTGTTTCTGTCGGAGTATTACCGCGAGCAGAATGTGGAGTTACTCAGGATGTTGAAACGTCTGGGTCAGCCTCTGCCCATTTGGCTCAGAGATGAACTGCACAACGCCAGCTGGAGCTGATAAAAACCTGAATAAGGAGAACCACGGCAGAACCCTGCTCCACACAGGAGAACTCGGGGCCCGTGTGCGGCAGGAGCCAAGAGAGGACTGACCCCTCTCACCCTCCATACTCCGCACAGGCTCTGATGGAATAGACGGGCCGATCACGCAGTCAGTCTGAATGAAGCCCTCAGAGTCAGAAGAGAAGCCCTCAACCTTGTTATGGGAACTTGTAGTGGACGTTCACGGAGTCATGGATATGGAAATGGGAGCAATCCGATTGGACGGCTTTAAAAAGACTTCTAGCGTGGTTGAATATCAGTCGTGAACTTGGCGTTTTCAAATGCAAATATAGTCTTCTAGGAAAAGAGGGAATCGCACAGAACCTCTAGGAGCATTTTGTGGAAATACCCATGAAAGGAAGGAACTATGAGAGGATTATTTAAATTTTATTCTCAAAAGTCTTTAACTCTGCTAAGCAGAGAAGTATTTAAATATGTGTCTCATAAATTTATGCCATCTTGCTGCCTTTCTCAAAACAGTTGCTGTTGAAGTGATTTCTGTTTGAAACATTGTGCAGCCCAAGAAGCTATAAAAAAAATTCAAGGTTCATACATGTGGCCAATTTTAGCAGATGTTCTTTAGTATTGAATGAACTGTGCAAATGTTTCTTTTAAAAAAACAAACAAACTCAGTTTTGACTAGCTACAGTATTGTTCAAAAGCTTGGGGTTGGTAAGATTTTTGTGAAAAAAGCCTGGTATGATCAACAAAGCTACATTTATTTGAGCAGAAAAAGTAGTTGTGAAATATTTCAATTTAAAACAACTCAGTTTTTGAATATTTATTTTATTCCTGTGATAGCAAGCAGCCATTGCTTTAGTCTTCAGTGTCACATGATCAAATATGCCGATTTGTTGTTCAAGAAACTTCTTTCTTTTCAATGCATCAAACCTTGGTGTGTTTTTTTTCTGGATACTTAATGAATAGAAAGTCCAAAGAACAGCATGTATTTGTTACAACTGTCTTTAGTGTCATTTTTGATTCATTTAATGCATTTCTTGCTGCAAAAAAGTTTTAATTTCTTAAAACTAAAATCTTACTGACCCCAGACTTTTGAACACTAGTGTATGCAATGTAATCTGCAGATAATAGCACTGTTCCAAAACCGAGCATGTGTTTCAAAGTATCATAGCTATTTAAGCAAGACATATAACTTATAACTTTGTTTTAACCATGGAAGAGTTGAAATTGATCAGAAAAGGCAGTTTTAGTCTCAGTGATAAATTTCAGCTTTCAATTCAAACAAAAAAACATTTTGTGGCTCTTTAAGGTTCAAGCGGCACATCAACCAATCATCTCTTCCTCTTTACTAGTTACAGCACAAAATAAGCATGAATGAATATCAGACAGTATCTTGTTTCAATCACAGAAAGATGTCAGTACACAGTCCACCGACGCTTATCCAGTATTCCATGATACTTTTGTAGGTATTAGAGAGGAATGAAGGAGGACTAGGTTATGGAACAGTCTAATATCAGTGCGGAACCAAAGCAAAACTGTTTTTATACTGTATGTGCCAAACTAAATTGTATGGTGATGCATTGCTGCTATACACATTATTTTTTACACTCAGTTATGTCACAATAACGAGAAGTTATGTTATTAAAGCAACATCTTTAACAACGTAACATTTCTCGTAATAACAATTGTCGCCACAGCACATCTCATTACAAGAAAAGATGTAATTTTAACAAGACAATTATGTAGTTTTAACAAGAAAAGATTTTGTTTTAAAGACATAAGAAACTATTTGTTAAAATCTTATTATAACAACATAATTAAGTGAGAAAATATGTCTGTGGCAGCAATGCATCACCGTAAAATTGCACCTGGAAAACCTTTTTTTTTTTTTAGGGCCAAAATGAGGACTATGTTATTCTGTATTGCCAATGAGTGAATGTGCATTGTGTATGTGTAGCAACAGTTGGATACAAAAAAATTATGTTGTGATCCCAAATCATGTCTGGTGTTCAATTTAAGTGCGCACATTGGGAAATAAAGGCACAGAATGGAGACGGGCATCTCATTTTTTTTTCTTCAAAGTGTAAAGTGAGGTGAACCAGAGGGGTGAGTATCTTATCTGTGTTCCCGCAGTCCACTTTATCAGCTGAGAGGAAGAGTAGAGAGAGAGTTTGATTAATCACCGCACCGAAACAAGAGACTCGCCCGCCATTTGAGAGCTTCGGGGCCCAGCCGCTCCAATGCAGGAAACAAAGCCCTTAAATATGACTTGCTCAGGTCCACTGGGAACCGCCATAGACAGTACACTGTGTGCTAGAGGGGAGAGAAAGAAAAATAAATGGTGTGCACTCTATAAAGTGCCTACTGTATGTAACTGAATGCAGACACGCACTATTGATGCAGCAAATGCTGCTTGTATTAAACTAGTACTTTGGGGCCTATTTCTAGCAGATCTTTACAGTTGGACACCTATCACAGCTGTAAGCGCCTCCACGTTTCAATCCTTTTACCGTGAAGGTACACAAGTGTGCATGTACAGTGAAAAGGGGAAAATTTTATGGCTTCATACAGAAAGCCCGGGTCTACTTCACTGTACGTTAAACATGGACATGCACAGTTCATGGTTATTGGTTCATTAAGCACAAGTCACTGAGGCCCACTAAAGGCAACAACCAGAAGACTGAACAACGATGTTGTTTCAAAAAAATCAGCATTTGATTTGGCATTAACATTGTTGTGTGCTTTAAACTGCACTGCCATCTACTGACGTGGATCAGCACTTCACAACTGAGCAATGCAACTGACAAGTTCAAGGCCTAAAAAAGTAGTAAGAACATACTGTTAAAACAGTCCATGTGACATCAGTGGTTCAACCTTAATTTTATGAAGCTACGCAAATATCTCACAGCTCTGTAAAATTTCAGTTGAACCACTGATGTCACATGGACTATTTTAACAACATCCAAACTAACTTTCTGGGCCTTAAACGTGGTAATTACATCGCTGTCATTTCATGGTCAGATAGTTCTCTGATTTCATTAAAAATATCTTTTGTGTTCTGAAGATGAACAAAGGTCTTACAGGTTTGGAACAACATGAGGGTAAATGATTAATGACAGAATTTTCATTTTGGTGTAAACTATTCCTTTAATCTTCTGGTGCTATAAATTTTTATATACATTTATTGAATGTACTACTTTAGTTTGATAATATTTTATATTTTTAGGTGATTTTATGGTACCAAATTATATTTATTAATCCAAATATTAATTTATATTTGTTAGCTCCTTTATGAGCCTAACCTTGTCCTAACTATAGGTGACGTGACACAGTGTGACAGAATAGCTGAGGGTTGCCAAGGCTGCGGGATTTTTTTATTTTTTTCGCGGAATTGGGCTACTGGAATTGGGCTTAACAGTTAACACTGTTGCCGTGGATTTTTTTTTTTTTTTTTTTTTTGTCTTTGGGTTGAATTGACAGCAAAAATGTAATATTTAGCCCCTGTAATACTCATTTTACCAGGGGTATTTTACCCCTGGAACGCTTTTTTTCAGAGGTGGGACCAAGTCATTGTTTTGCAAGTCACAAGTGAGTCTCGAGTCTTTGCATTCATGTCTCAAGTCAAGTCCTAAATCAAGACAGACAAGTCCCAAGTCAAGACAGGCAAATCCAAGTCGAGTTGCAAGCCCTCAACTTTAAGCTTCAAGTCCCCAACAAGTCATTAGTGCACAAATTTGTGTGTCTGTATTAATTACTACAGTAAATTTAAAGTCAATAATAGTCTATAGTAGGGAGAATTATAAAAGATATAGGCTATAATAATTAGTGGTGTTTCACTGAGGAATCAATCATTGTTTGTGAACAAATATTGACCTAATTAAATTTAAATAATAGAGACATGAAAGTGAGTGGCTGGTAAACAGAAAGAATAGAATGAGCTACATATTTCATGTGTTTGACGTGAAAAAACATGTTTAAAAGGTTTAGCCAATTATTAGGCTACTGCTGTTTCAATATGCATCAACGTTTCTTCTTCTTCTTATTTTAAGTGGTTTATAGTGATTATGTGTAATTTAAATGTCTAAAACATTATGGCCCGGTTTCACAGACAGGGCTTAGACTAAGCCAGGATTAGGCCACAGATCAGTTAGGACATTTAAGTAATTTTTTATAAACATGCTTAGATAAAAACATTACTAGTGTGCATCTTAAAACAAAAAAAGGCACTGATATATTTTTAAGATCAGTCAGTGCAAGTTTATTTCAGTTGAAACAGCTCAGACTTGCATTTTAGTCTAGGACTAGGCTTAAGCCCTGTCTGTGAAACCGGGGGTAAATATCCTAAAGATTATATGGATAAAAACAATACAAGCGCTCACTTAGTGAGTCCCTCTCTGGCTCAGTGCCAAAGCTACGCTAATCATAGCAGTGTGATAATATGCTTTAGTAACCAGCTGATCAGAACTGATCAGGCCATAAAGACTTTCCGAGTCACAGGGTTAACTCGAGTCCACAACTCTGCTATTTTTACATTGGGACCCCTCAAAACGCAATTGGGCTACTTTTAAGTAGCAATTTGGTGGATTTTGTTGTGAAAACCCAGCAAGCCATTCAGAAGCGCAGAAGTGCATTGCACTTCCGACGAAACCTTTTGACCATTAATAAAACTACATACTGAGTGACTGATACTATATTTGTTAAGGAAAACACTTGCTGGTTCGCATTGAGTTTACAGTTTTAACGTATGTGTTTGCTTTAATTTATTTTCAAAATCTGAGGTAAACTATCTTATTATGGTTATAAATGCCAGGTAAAAATGACATTCAAAATTCAAAATGACATTCAAACTCACATTAGACACTCTTAACATTGAATAAAGCACAATCAGTACCTGAGATTATCGGTGTCAGTTTATGTTGTTGGTTCCTTACATGACGTCGCAGAAATAGAAACCGTTTCTAAAATAGAATTTTCGTGTCACCGTCTCTTTTTTATTCCACTTTTTTTAAAAATAAAAAAATTCTTACTTCAATCTGCCAAGTGTTTTCTTAAAAAAAAATGTTATATAAGTTCAAGTTCATGGTTATGCACAAAAATACTATTTTCGAATTATGAATATGAACTAAATATTTTCTAAAAAAAAAAGATGCTTTACTGTAAAACTGAGAAAATGAAAGCCATAAATCTAATCTAAAGTTTTCATAATTTGAGGTTGATATATTGATATTTTTTGTCAAAAATCACCATTATTATTAATGCATACAAAATTTTAAATGAGCACCAAACGGATTTAGAATGTAAAGGCCTAGGAAAAGGAAAGTCATATCAGATGGTTGCATTTTCCATTGTAATAATGTGCATGGATTAATCTTTCACAAGACCAGTGACATGTATCAAGCACATACAGTAAATGTTGATTTCATGTTCCTTTTTGAAATTTGCACAAAGAAAAGCCAGAATCAGCTGCAGAAATGCTCTTTTTATTAAATACTTTCCAGATCAAGTTTCAATAATAACAAAGCTATGATGAAGACCTACTAACATTCAGACAAACACTTGATAGTTGTCATTTCATGGTTTTATTAAATGTATGATCATGCAAAAATCCAGCATCCATGTTTAAACTCCGAGTACATACGAAGCCCAATAGTATACATTACAATGCAATAGATTTACTTAGAATGAGGGGAGCATACCAAGCAGAGGCTTTTGTTTTATATATATATATATATTTTTTTTTTCACTATTTTCTACTTTTTCATTTTTAATATGGTACATCACTTATAATTCCCAATGGAGTGATTTTCATGTCGAGATGCAAATACTATGAGACTTTTTTTTCCCTTTTTTATTAAGTAAACACAGACAGTGAAAAAAAGAAGATATTTACCAAGAAAAGTATACATGCATATTCGCCAACGTTTTTTAAACTGCGTATTTGATTTCTCCTGTCATTGGACGGGTGGGCCAGAAGACTCATTCGTCGCCGTCTGGCCCGGAATTCAGACCCAGCTTTCAGGGGTTGGGTATTTATTTCGCTAAATCTAAATCAGCTAGTTGACTTCTCATAGCCATCGCAATCCTTTTCAATTTCATGGAGCTGAAGATGTCAAAGGATGTGTTTAAGTAAAAATAAAAAGAATAAAAATCTAGTTTGGCCAGGCAAGGCAGCAGTTCCCCATAGCACAAACGAAGGAAAACAAAACAGCGATTAAAAAAAAGAAAATGCAAGAAATAAGCACGAGACACAAAACTGACGTGAAACAGCATCGTCACATATAATCTGACAGCATCACTACCGTCGTAAAGGTGATAAACGCGCGCGCACACTTACACACGTGCGGAGGTGTAGTCCTGATATGTCACGAAGCCCAGCACACCATGAGAGTGCGCCAACACTACATGTATTTACAGATCCATACAAAAGACTGATGTGTATCAAGGAGACGGGGTGAACTCCTAGTTTTTCCACACGCAATATATTGCCTCAAACGAAACTATACTAAAATCTATCTAAAGACAAAACCGTAGCAGTGATGAAAAGCATTTGTGCAACTACAGACGAACTTAAGAGATTAATCACTCGTGACAATCAAACCCTCACTTCTAAGTACAATAAAAGTTTAAATAGTCAGTGCCATAAAACCTGCGTAATATAGTTGGTGGTGAACTGTGATCGTACAAACATTAAAACTGTGATTTCAAACAACATAACTATGGCAATCAGACGCGTTTCAATTTTCCCCAGACGCTCCTTGTGATTGGTTGAACTGAACGACATGTATTTACAGAGCACGCACAGCATTGTTCACCCCCGTCACCGACACGAACCACGACTACGACAACACTGAGGACAGGGTGCGTTAGACACGTCCAACGTTACTAAAACGGAGTACTTTTACGATAAGCGTATGCATGGACGGCGAGTTTCAAAGGAGATTAATCACAACGTACTCGACTACTGAAGCTAGTTTGAGCTCAGATCTGAAGAATTGAAGTTCACGTTTGACTATCACAGTACGTCCTGCAGTGGTTTGTCTATGGTGCTAACGTGACCTAACAAAACAGTAAGAGCGAATCTACTGGTCGGTGTTCAGTTGTGTGCCGTTCACTCGGGCTTTCGTTATATTAAATCTACGGAGGACACAATTTATACACGTTCCGATCGCACCCACGCAAACACGAGCGCGGTCGAGAACGCCGTCTTCCCCTTAACCTGGATGGCGAGAGTTTATATATCTCCTTTAAATATCTCTGTATATCTTTACATGTTTATTTAGATTAACTTATAATAAAATAAAACAGTCTTAAAAATTCTAACTGAACACAAAATACTTGTGTTACGTCAGTCCAAGAAAAAAAATAAAGAGGAAAAATAAAGAGTTCCACATTAACACAGGAGATTACTAAAACCTGGGCCGTACAAACCTTCTCTTAGACCCGGGTTACATAAAAAGCCAACACCAAACAGAAACACTCTTTAAAAAGACTAAAAACTACACTTTGGTTCTTTTTTTTGATATGAAGAACTTCTGAACATTTCACTGCCTTGCTTTCGGATTAGTCGACACCCATTTTTCATTGATTTTTTGTATCCAAAAAGTTGCAAAGTATACAAGAAGGACTGGGAACTTGTAAACTTAAGCATTTTTTGGGCACTAGTCGATTTTGTAATTTTTTTTTTTTTACTTTTTGAACATATCCCCCCCTCCCCACCCTCCTAACTCCCACCTTGGTTTACGCACATAAATGCTTTTCAAACTTGATTGTAGCTTCTGGTTCAGCTAGTGATTTTTACAATATACAGTATATTTATGAATTCATAGATCAGTACTTACAACACCTTCTGAACATCTTTAACGGGCAAAAAAAGATGGTTTCCGTGGGAAAAGGACAAAACAGCACCCCCATGTGGGTGTCAGATACATGCACCGTCCCTTGGGCGGGGCCACAGCCGCGGCCAGCTCCCGTTGGTCAAAGATTGGACAGGATAGGTGGTGTTGACAGTTGAACTGGATGTTGTCAGAGTTCCTCACTGGTGTGTCTGTAACTTTAAGAGCTGTCATCCAGCTGGCCTTCACGTGCCCGTCCAGCCACAAAGAAGAAACATTCCCATTATCTTGAGAATCCAGGTAAGCTGGAAAAAATTCCGTAAAAATAATATCATTTCCTCGATAAACGATAACAAAAGTTCGATAAATGTTTGATACAATGTTTATGCGGCAAAGAGCGCTAGTCATTTGAAGCGCTTCATTCGAACCGTTTATGTGCTCTGCCCAAAGTTCATAAACAGTGCTGTGAGATCCAGTGTGAAGCGCTTGAATTCAGCGAAGAACATGAATACAGTGCTTACAAACAGCAGAGACGCTGCACAACGATACAGTCACAAGGCTTTTAATCTACAAATCGCCATCATTTACCATCAGTTTACTGTAGCAGCAGTAACTGCACCGTGGTATTGCAACATAAATGTGGGTATTCATGTCAAATTTTATTATATTATAAATGTAGACGTATTAAATGTATTGAAGGTGGAGTAATGCAATATAATTACAGTATTTTTGGGATTAAGCTATAGCGTTTATGCATTTATACTAAATGTATTATATGTTTTTTATACAGGTACATAAAAAACATTTTACATTTTTACCATGGTATTGATGTGCTATATTTGTGGTTTTAAATGTGATTATCATGATCTAAATGTATGCTACTATAGAAGACCAATGGGTAATTAAAAAAAACAGTCAGAATATTTAAATTTCACCATATAAAAATGAGGTTGCTACAATTTTTTACTGATTTTGATCAGTAATCATAAACATACATCTGCATCCTAACTCAAGCTACTATCAAATGTGTATTTCTAAGATCATTTCTTAATTTGTGTTAATATTATGGGGCAGCACAAACCTGTTTCTTGATTTAAAATAATATTACTTATTTAGAACATGTAGAACTAAGAAATGATTTTTTTTCTTATTATTTTTAACTTATTTTAAGGAAAAATGACTGGAAAAGTGTAAAGAAGTCAAAAACATAAAGTGTTTAAAACCATAATTAGCCATTGTTTTTTTTTGTTTTTTTTTTACAATGTTCACATCAGAGCAAAAATCTGCTTTTAAAGTTAAAAGAAATAAAAAATTTGACTGATATGCAAAAATTGTGATAATTTTTTTGTCTATATATTGCCCAGCCCTATTTGGCAATACATATTTAACTAGGCGCCTTTCTATGGAAGTCTATTTGCTGATTAAGCTTTGGTAACATGGGAAAGATAGTTCACCTAAAAATGTTCACCTTTCTTATGATTTACTCATCTTCAAGCCATCCAAGGTGTATATGACTTTCTTCTTTCAGGACAATACAATCGGAGTTATATAAAAAAAAATGTCCTGGCTCTTCCGAGCTTTATAATGGCAGTGAATGGGTGTTGAGAAGTCCAAAAAAGTGTATCCATCCATCATAAAAAGTACTCCACACGGTTCCGTGGGTTAATAAAGGCCTTCTGAAGCCAATTTAATGCATTTCTGTAAGAAAAATATCCAAAATGTTGGAGGATTTCAATATTAACCAAGAGAAGACTAGTTTTCCTTTGCTGTAAACATACTTGTTTCAACAGTTAGCAAAGCTAGAGATTGTTTATAGTTTTAAATATAAATATTTTTCTTACACAAATGCATTGATTCACTTCAGAAGGCTTTTATTCATCTTCCAGAGCTGTGTGGAGCACTTTTTTATGATGGATCAATGCAGTTTATTGGGCTTCAAATTCTCAACACCAACACTGCCATTATAAAGCTCGGAAGAGTCAGGACATTTTTTAATATAACTCAGATTGTATTTGTCTGAAAGAAGAAAGTCATATACATCCAGGATGGCTTGAGAGTGAGTAAACCATGGACCAATTTTCTTTTTTGGGTGGTCTCTTTAAGACAAACACAATAGTGAGAGATTACCTCTACAGTTACCTTAATTTATATTTTAAACTCTGAGGTAAAAACAGGCGTAAATTAGTTTCTGAGTGAAGATACTGTGTCTTTACCTGTCCTGTGCGGTTCACTGTAATGGGGCGGCTGGTGCCCCTGAGCAGTGGAAGTGGACGTTAAGCCACTTGCTATCACGGCGGTGCCACACGCGTGTCTCCTCCGATTGGCAGCTGCGTGGGCGGCCCTGGGTATCGATGTACTGCGTCAGCCGGATATACGCAATGCAGGCGGCATCCTCCCCAATGAGATGAACATGAGGATTGAGGATAGTGGTGTGCACAGGCTTGTTGTTCTTACTCAACACTGAAAAAGACAAACACATGAATTGCATGTGAATACAGATACGGTCAAAAGACGTGACTTACATGAACATTTATGGAAGGTAAAACAAATACACTCATAGTTTGACATGACTCACAGTGCTCAAAGTAGAACTTGTGGAAGTCCATGCCTTCAACCAGGTTCCCCAGAGCTTCAGGCTCAAAAGAGGTCAGACCAGGGTCACAGATTCTTCTGTGGTACACAATAACACAATAACAGTGTTTATATAAGAAAAGATAATGTGACCCTGGACCACAAAACCAGTCATAAGGATACATTTTCTGAAAATGAGATTTAGACATCATCTGAAACCTCAATAAATAAGCTTTCCATTGACGTATGGTTCATTAGGACAATTTTTGGCCGAGATGCAACTATTTAAAAATCTGGAATCTGAGATTGCAGATCAAAATATTGAGAAAATCACCTTTAAAGTTGTCTAAATGAAGTTCTAAGCAATGCATATTACTAATAAAAAATTAAGTTTAGATATATTTACAGTAGGAGATTTACTAAATATCTTCATGGAACATGATCTTTACTTGATATCCTAATGATTTTTGGCATATAAGACTCATTTTGACCCATACAATGTATTTTTTCTGAAGCATGTTTACGTGGGCTGTACTTACGTATACGCTTCAAAGTCTCCATTGTTGACAGCCTCGATCAACTGCTCCGTGATCTTTATAATCTCCTGCTTACGAGCTACTCGGACAGGACGTGTGAAAGATGAGGGATGATAGAGAGAGAGGAAATGAAATGATAAAAAAAAAAAAGAAAAGGAAATTTAATAAGCGTAACATATACACTGCTTAGAGTGCAGATACCTGTGAGAATGTCATATCAAGGCCTACTGACACTGACAAGAGTAAAAGTGACAAAAAACAGCACAAACAATACATAATGAAAATTCAATTCATGTCAGTCTGTAAAACAAAACGTATGCCTGAATAAAAATAAAATGTGCTGAAGATGCTATTTCTGGTCTTATTGGTTGGTTTTGAAGCGTTCACACCATGCCATTTACTGTAATCACTAGATTACAAATAAGACTTTTTACTCCAAGCACATTTTTTTTCTCCACAGAGAAAACTTAAATATGTAACTGAAAAGTGTGTGAATTTTCTCACACTGCATGATGGGGTCATTATAAATGCATTTCTGCTTTTTAATTTGAACGCTATGGTCAAAGTTTGAGCTCAATGTGAATAGGCCTTTATAAAATGTGTGTGTAAATATGCCTTTGCATTAACGCATTCTCTGTTACAAAATCAACTCAACAAGTCACAACCTTGACTAACACAATATCAACTGCCCACTGTGACATCAGATATGATGTCACGACTTAATTCAATCAGTATGAGGAATTTGATTTCCTGTTGACATCGTGTGTGTGTGTGCCCTGGTCTACCCCACACACTTACACTGAGCTGCGGACCCACTCGCCGTGATACTGCCGACCCCATGGGCTGAGGGGCCAGAATGAGTACGCTCTAACTCTGGACATGAGGCATGTTCTGAACTGTTCCATGCCAAGCGTTTAACGTCATGCACGGGGACGGCTGCAACACACAACGCAGCACACGCAACACAGGTGATGATGCATGCAGAAAGACAGAGGAACGCATGAACACACGGAGTATGAAGTACAACATCAGAGGCCAAAATGAAAATTCTGTCATTAATTACTCACCCTCAGGTTGTTTCAAACCCGACCTTCGAACGAAGGTCTTCGTTCTTCGTTTCGATCTTCGGAACACAAATTAAGATATTCTTTATAAAATCTGAGAGCTTTCTGACATGGATTTCATCAAAAATATCTAAATTTGTGTTCTGAAGATGAACAAAGCGTGAGTAATTAATGACAGAATTGTAATTTTTTGAGTGAATTAAACGTTTAATTGTTCATACGGGTTCAGAACAACCCATGGATGAGTAAATGAAAGAACTTACATTTTTAGGTAAAGGATTATTTTAATGCCTTATATAAAAACAAACAGCTCAACAATAAATTTAAACAATAATTGCTGTACTTCATAAACTATGTACATAAGAGATTAATTAAAAAGGATGGAAATGATTAAGAACTGATTAAAATGGAAATCTGATGTTCAAAACAATTCAAGATGAAGAAAGAATGAATTTATTAGAATGTTTGAAGTAGAGAACAGGTGGAAGTCTGGAAGATGGAGGAAATGGTTAAAGACAGATGCTGACAGATGTTAAATGAATGAAGAACAGGTGTGGATGAGGTCCTATATGAGGTGTTGCAGCTGCAGTGTTTTCTGGCTCGGACACAGAATCAAGTCGACTTTTTTCCCTTATTGTTATTTATGTTATTTTATTCATTATTTTTTGTTGTTATTTTATTCATTATTCATGACTATGGTAAGCCAATTACCAAAAGCCTCATTTGTGTGACTTCAATTTAAAAATAATGTAAGATTTTTCTGTCATTTTATGAACATCCCATTTGCTGGCATTAATTTGTATTATGCATTTACTGTATTTGTGTTATATCTACCAACATGCTTTCTAAATTTTAGATTTCTTCAACTGGGGTTTTAAAATCACCAAAACCATTATTTCAAAGTACCATTAAAAATGGGGGGGGGGGGGGGGGGGTTTAATTTTTTTTTAATGTTTTAATAAATCTCGTATGAGATACATTTTTTTAATGTAATTTATAGGGATGCACCGAAAATTTTCGAGTCCGAAAGACTTTTATCACCGAAACAACACGGCCGAAACAGTATGTTGACGCAAACAGAAACCGCAGCTTGCAAGTGCTTGTCTGAAAGCAACACGTCTGCGGTGTGGACGTATTTCAGTAGATCTGTGAGAAAGACCCACTTGTAAAAAAACTTGTAATGCCGAAATTTCAAGAGGGGGTGTGTCTGCAGTCGTGCGTGCAGCCAGTGATGAGAACAGAAATCGCGCAGACAGATGTAGCTTTCCGTGAGTGAAAAACAATGGCTTTACGTTGGTGTTACGTCGCAATAATTTAAAGATATGTCTTTTCTATATACTGTATTTTTATAAATATTTATGTTTTAAACCGTGGAGGTGAGCCAATGGATATCACACAAGCAACGTGAAAACTGCACAATATGTTAAAGTGAAAGTAAAAACTGACAGTGCTTTCAGCATCTGACATGCATTCTCTCAGAGACAATGAGAGACGATTATACTTCATATGCTGATATTAATTTAGTCCCCTACTATTGTGTAAGGGTTGTTTTTTGAAAGACTTAAAGCTGTTAATTTGATGAAACTTCAAAAGGCTATCCATTGAATAAATATCATTTGCTGCACTGCTTGGTGTACCATTCTGCAAGTGCCTCCTGCTGGAAGAGAAACACATATAGTTGTAAATGTGAACTGATGGATCCACAAGACAATGTTATAAAAATTTAAACTATTTAAACAAAGGCAGTAAAATATATGTATATGTTATTTAAGTAATATAATACTTGATTGATAATAATTGTTTAAATTAATATAACTGATTTATTCTTTGAAACTTTAATATTAATTTATGCGATTGCAATGCCTTGATTTTAGTAAAATTAGTACACAGTCATAGCCATAAATGCAATGGTACTAATAATTGGCACAATTCTTTCGGTGTTTCGGTTTTCGGCCAAGAATTTTCATTTCGGTGCATCCCTAGTCATTTATTATAAATCTAATATTCATGCAAACATTTCTTCATGTTGACAATAGTTGTGCTACTTAATATTTTTGTGCTGATATTTTTCAGGATTCTTTGATGAATATAAAGTAAAAAAAAAAAAAAAACGGCAGTTATTTGAAATAGACATCTTTTGTAACAATGTACAATTCTTTACTTCACTTTTGATCAATTTAATGCTCCTTTATTAAGTATTAATGTTTTAAAAAAAATTAACAAAAATATACTCTACCAGTCAAAAGTTTTTGAACAGTAACATTTTTAAGAAGCCTCTTCTGCTCACCAAACCTGCATTTATTTGATCCAAAGAACAGCAAAAATGGTAAACTGATTAAATTATGTTTAAATATTTAAAATAACTGTTCTATTTGAATATATTTGAAAATGTAATTTATTCCTGTGATTAAAGCTAAATTAAGCTATTATTTAATTAATTGAAAGATCCAAAGATCAGCATTTATCTGAAACAAAAAGCTTTTGTAACATTATACACAATACCATTCAAAAGCTTGGAGTGAGTATTTTTTGTATTTTATTTATTTATTTTTTTGGAAAAGAAATTATAGAAATGAATACTTTTATTTAGCAAGGATGCTTTAAATTGATCAAAAGTGACGATAACGACAATTATGATGTTGGAAAAGATTTCTATTTCAGATAAATGCTGTTCTTCTGAACATTCTATTAATTAAAGAAACCTAAAAAAATTATACTCAGCTGTTTTCAACATAATAATAATAAAAAATTTGTTTTAAAGCAGCAAATCAGAATATTAGAATGATTTCTGAAGAATCGTGTGACTGGAGTAATGATGCTAAAATTCAGCTTTGAAATCACAGGAATAAATAATATTTTAAAATTTTTAAATAGAAAACAGTTATTTTGAATGGTAAAAATATTTCAAATTTTACTGCTTTTGCTGTACTTCAGATCCATTAAATGCAGGTGAGCAGAAGAGACTTCTTTAAAAAAAAAAACTTTACAAATCTTACTGTTTGAAATCTTTTGACTGGTAGTATATTAAACCCAGTTGCATAAATCCAATCTCCGCTTTTCCTTAAGGTCAGCAACACATCAGCGATTATGTGTGTATTGTCAACCAATGAGAATTTAATTCACAAATATGTAGCTTAGATGTGAGATACTGAAATGTGTATGTGCAAACAGGCATATTATTTACAACTTCTGGGGAGGAGAATGTAGGAAAAAATAAGGAGTAGAACATCTAAAAGGTCAATCTAGTTACTAAAGGGCCATTTTACAACAAAACATCTGTAAATAGCATGCATCGGGGTTGAATACATTTGTGAGCAGAAAAGGGGATCAACAACTGTGACATACAGTACTGTTCTACACAGAAAGCAAGTGACCCATATGATAGTACGCTAAAGGGCAAAAAGGCTGGAGTTGTGAGGGGGGATAAACAGGTCTCGACTTGAAGGTTTGAGGAGGGATTGAAGGTGCCCAGGTGGTACGAGAGGATCTTGACTTACTGGCAGGAGAGCCCTGTGGCGAAGCCACCAGAGCGGGCAGCTCTTCCCCGGCACTGCACTGACTCATCACGGCACTGTCACTGCTCGCTCCCTGCGTACTCTCGGCTGGCACAGCCCCAAAACCACACGCCACCAGGAGGAAAAACACACACATCTCTCATGTCCTTCACCAGCCGAAACACACTAACAAACACCACACCAATGCTGGCACTTCATCACGACTAAATAGCGTAACGGTCACGAAGACGCTGGATGGGATGCTCAATAAAAGAAGCACTGTGTTTATGGGAACGGGGGTACAGGTGATGATCCTGGATTTTCCAGTCCAGTTATGAGTGATGGTGTGACGCAGGTCTGTATCTATGGGTGTGGTGAAGCCGAGTCGTGTTTGTTGTGCTTGGACAACAGCGCGCTCGAAGATTGTTTCTCCAGGCTCCGCGCCAATTTCCTGTCCTCATCACCTAACCTCAGACGTGACGGAGCTAATGATAAGGCTCTTTAAGCCGCTATTGTCCGTCCAGGCTCCGAGTGAATAAGGAGAGGAAATGAATTCGAGCCTGGCCCTTTTCGTGACAGAAAACTGGATTGGCGAGAGTCCCTCGGGAAAAACAGTCGGGTTCACAACATGCTGATGAATTTACAAGACACGGCACATCAACAAACATCTAAATAAGTGGGGTGAATAACACAGGACACACACAAACACGCACAAAATCTACAAGGAAACTTACTGAGACACCAACAGCTTTAAGACAGATGTGTGTGTATACAGTATATATATATGCATATATTAAACCAATGACAAATTGTGTGAGTGATCTGACATAGAGATGCTTACTAAAAAGCCTATTTAGATGGGAGTAGTTTTCCCTCAGGATGTCAGTTTGAATTGATCATGTCTATTTTTCCTCACACACATACAGTTGTTTAGAATCTGCAAAATGTTATTTTACCAAAATAAGAGGGATTATACAAAATGCATCTTGTTGTTTATTTAGTACTGTCTTGAATAAGACATTTCACATAAAACATGTTTACATATGCCGCTTTTCCACTATCGGGCCGAACCGTTCTCAATGCGTAACCGTTCTGTTCCGTGCCGATTCGGGCCAGTCGGCACGGATACGGTTTGATTTTCCACTGCGGTGCAGATAACGGAACTATTTGGAATGTAAATACAAATGCGTCAGTCGTTGCCTTGGTAATGCAAGAGTAGGCAGCCCCGCTTCTACTGTTATTGTCCTTTTGGACGCGATATGTATGTTTGAGTTTTTTTATTTTTTCCCGGCACTGTTTTGAACTTTTCTTAATGCCCTTCTCTGCAAGACACTGCGCTAAAAGTAAAAAAAAACTTTTTCGTTTCTCTTTGCAGCCTCCAGCTGTTGTTGAATTTTTCTTTCTGCCCAAATATCAATATTAGAGCAAATGTTTCATCCACAGACCAAAGTGTCTCAGCCATTTGTATTTATATTTACCGTATCTGTTTACTGCGCACCCGCTTAGCCATAGAGAAACTGGTAGCCAGGCAACAGAGTGGCGACGCCATGCAAACGCATTTTATCAGCCCGGTTCAGCACGGTTGTCTAACCGTGCCGAGAATTCCGGGCCGAGAACGGTTTGTAATCGTTCCGTGCCGTACCAGGCTCAGGTGGAAACACAACTGGAACTGTACCCAACCGTTCTAAGAACGGTTCGGCCCGATAGTGGAAAAGCGGCTATATAGTCCACAAGAGAAAATAATAGTTGAATTTATTAAAATGACCCTGTTCAAAAGTTTACATACACTTGATTCTTGAATGATCCTATTAAACTGCCCGCTGGTCTTCAGAAAAATCCTTCAGGTACCACAAATTATTTGGTTTTCTTGCATTTTTGTGTATTCGAACCCTTTCCGAAAATGACTGCATGACTTTGAGATCCATCTTTTCACAACAAAGACAATTGAGAGAAAATATGCAAATATTACAGAAGGTTCAAATGCTTATTGATTCTCAGGAAGAAAATACGATGCATTAAGAGCCAGGGGGTGAAAACTTTTTTAAATTTGATGTTTAGGGTAATTTCAACTTATTTTGTCTCCTGGGAAACATCTAACTATCTTCTGTAGCCCCTGAAAGGCAGTGCTAATTGAAAATTTTTTATATTTAGGCAAAATACGAAAAATGTACACATCTCCATTCTGTTCAAAAGTTTTCACCCCTGGCTCCTAATGCATTATTTTTCCTTCTGGAGTATCAGTGAGCATTTGAACCTTCTGTAATTGATGCATACGAGTGCCTCAGTTCTCCTCGGTGTGAAAAGATGGACATTGCTAGAAAGTGTTCAAATATACAAAAATGCTGAAAAATCTAATAATTTGTGGAACCTGAAGATTTTTTCTGAAGAACAGCAGGCTGTTCAGGACAAACAAGATACTCATGAACAATTACCATTAAACAAAAAAACACAACTGTGGATCATTCAGGTAATAACAAAGTATTAAGAATCAAGTGTATGTAAACTTTTGAACGTGGTCATTTTTACAAATTTAACTATTATTTTCTCTTGTGGACTACATGTAAACATCTTTTATGTGACATATCTTATTCAGGTCAGTACTAAATAAACAATAACATGCATTTTGTATGATCCTTTTATTTTAGTAAAATAATTAGCATTTTGCAGATTCTGAAAGGTGTAAACTTTTGACCTCAACTGTATCGCTTTCTTGAAATGCTAAGAAATCTAATTCCACCCAAATAGAAACTTTTGAGAGTCTGCCTTCATTTACTTTGTTGAATACTGGCTAAAACTCTCTGGTGCACCTTCACTATGAACCTTTGCTAACTCTAAGCTAGCAATTTAGCTGTAAACATAAAGGGTTGTGCTATCATGCATGTTAAATGTGTACAGCACAATCCATCTAACCCCGTCTCAATGCCCTCTACTGTAATTCCCCTCCTGTCTGTCCAGCCTTCAAATCACAAGCCTCAGGTGTCACTGCAGCCTCATGTTTTATATTTCAAACAGATACTGACTGACGTGACATGTACTTTGTTTAATCAAAGGCTTTTTGGTGTGTTTTCGGTGTTGCACTTTGTTCAGACAGGAGAGGAATTATTCTTTTGACACAAGCACTGGGAGCTGCAACGCCACAGTGCTGGAGGCATGCAGAGAAGAGGAGAGAAGATCTGTGTACCTTTCCTACCTTTCATATCCTCTTCCTCATTGGTGTTACAGCTCTCTGTGGAGCCCTGAGGAAAGAAATGGAGACAGACAAAGAACATACAAGACAAACAAAACATGAGACGTGAAGGGAAAGTAATGAATAGCATTAGGTTATGGTCTCCAAAATATGTCCAGAATTAGAAACTGCAAGATTCAACATGTTTTTAATTCTGAGAAAATTTTTGATAATCATAAGGTAAACATTAATTTTTCAAAACCAGTAACACTTTACAATAAGGTGTCATTTTGTTAACATTAGTTCATGTATTAACTAACATGAATAAACAATGAACAATACATTTATTACACTATTCTTTGTCAATGTTAGTTGTTCATGTTAGTTCACAGTGCATTAACTAATGTTAACAAACAACTTGTAATTTTAATAATGCTTTAGTAAATGCTGATATTAGCATTAACTAAGATGAATAATTGCTGCAGAAACACATTCTTAACATGTTAACTAATGTAGCTATAAATAAATAATGTTAACTAATGAACCTCATTGTTAAGTGTTACCAATTAATTATTCTAATACATCTTAGTATTTTTTTCAACAGTGAAGCCTCACAAATATTTTGCAAGTTTTATAAAAGTTTTTATAAGTATATTATGTAATGTAAAAAATAACTAATTCTAAAATAAAAATGAATAAAAACTACATAGACATTTAAAAATTTCTAAAAATGACAAAAACAACAATTAACACAACTTTAACAAAAACTTAAATATAAACTAATTTAAAATATGAATGAAAATTATAATAGTATGTTAATGTGGCTAAAAAATACTGATTATTAAATAGGTCCACAAATCTTGTGTGTTACTAAAACAGAAACTAAGAAAATGGTTCACAAGTGCAATTTGTGCATCGTTCCTCCATCTCTATTGCAAATGCTCTTGAAAAACGTACCTTGGGGCCATCGACCGGGTTGTGCACAACTGTAGTTTGTGGCTCCTGTAAAATTTAACAAGATTTCACATCATGATTAAAGCAGTAAGACTCATCCACAACAATCTGGTTAAACACAACATCCTCCAGGAACAAACACGCACACTTTTAAAGCCGCTGTCTTGGCCAAGACACAAACTGAGGATTTTGAAATCAAATAAAGAAACAACGATCTTAATGTGAACACAATGAACACAAGGTTGGGGTTCACAATGAGCTTGAAGACCATTCACAACTCACTACAAAAAAACGTGTACACTTAAATAAATAAATAATAAATGGCATGCGTCACAAAAATTTAAAGATGCAGTTTCACAAATTCAACTGAAGTTCTTTTGAAGCCACAGACATATTATACATATATATAAATATACACACATATAGTCAAGCCCAAAAATAATTCATAACCCTGGCAAATTCTGACTTAAAGTTACTTTTATTCAACCAGCAAGTTTTTTTTTTTGACCGGAAATGACACAGACTTCTCCCAAAAGATATTAAGACGATGTACAAGAGGCATCATTGTGGAAAAATATATTTCTCAGCTTTTATTTACATTTGAACAAAAAGTGGCATGTCCAAAATTATTCATACTGTCACAGTCTATGGGAAAATCCAAAGTTCTATACCATTCCAAATAGCCCAAGCTGTTCTAAAGCATCCTAATTACCCTGATTTATTGGGAACAGCTGTTTTAATCAACTCAACAGGTTAAAAACAGAAGCTCTCTACTGTTGGCTTGTGGACAGTCATGGCTACGAAAAAGGAGCTCACTGAGGACCTGCGGCTGCGCATTGTGGCTGCTCACAAGCCTTTGATTGTTGTAAAATCCAATAAAGGCTTTTCTATTGATTATTGAGAAGGGTATGAATACTTTTGGACATGCCACTTTTGGTTCAGATGTAAATAAAAGATGAGTAATCATTTTTTCCACAATGATGCCTCTTGTACATCGTCTTCTTATCTTCTGGGAGACGTCTGTGTCATTTCTAAAAAAAAAAAAAAAAAAAAATGCTGGTTGAATAAAAGTAACTTTAAACCAGAATATGCCAGGGGCATGAATATTTTCGGGCTTTATATATATATATATATATATATATATATATATATATATATATATATATATATATAAAATCCACCATGAAGTCAAGCAATTTCTGGATATGCATTATAATTTTTGTCAGATTAACTTCCAGTTATTTTCTCAAATGTTATGACCCAACTGAACCCTCAAAAATGTAAACTACACATATTTTGCCTTGTATGTGTCTGATAGCCCAGTGGTTGCAAGCTGTCCATCAGCACTGTGGAGGCATTTTGAGGCCTCAAGAGGGGTCGGGGGTTAACTTGTGCTCTTAATGGATTGTTTTGGAGGTCCCAGGATGCTCTTTGCTCAGCTATTTGGGCAGTCGAGCAAACAAGGCCCATCTAAAGTGTCAATCCACTTCCCTTTTCTTAAACCTCCAGGGGACACTGCTAGTTTCCAACAAGGCCAAACGGCTGACAGCTTTCTGCGTGGGACACTGCATCTTTACTGTGACTGGTTTATGCACTCCGACACAAATTAACTTGTTATTTGCTTCAAAATCTTGTCTTATTGGTTAGTTTTAAGCACCATGTATGCACAGTTAATTGTTAAATGTCACAAACAGTCTCGTTCAATGACTATATTTTGTTTGTACTCGTAAAAGCGGTGTGAATACGACTACAAAGGCAAACTAAGGACAAGAAGAGTGCAGAAGGACATAAACCAGCAGCTCACAGGCAAGAACAAATCATTCCTAATGACAGGTTTATAAAACACCACAATTATGTGTACCAGATGTGCTTCGAAAGGACATGAGCGCCCCCAAAAAACACATAATGGGATAAACAAGTAGTGACATCTAGTGCGCAGCAAACTACAGGTTTGAGCTATTTTTAGTACATGCAAAATGATTTCAAACACTTCTGACATGCGCCAAACACTACTGCAAACACTTGATCATGTACTATGGGAAATGGTCAGATGAGTAGATGGGTTACAAAGAGTGTTGATTGTAGATGAAGTACCATCGGTGTGGAAGAGGTTGTGTTGCTTTCTTTCATGGCGTTCACTACAGCGCTCACTACACTGTTTTTAGTGTTGTTTGTCTGGGGCTGAAATAGAGAGGACAGATACAACTTCCTTTTCAGAGAGAAAACAATACTGGGGACATGATTGGAGCTGATTGTCCTATGCCAGTCATGGTAGTTAGAAATCACATAACACATGAATAGCATACGCCAGGAAGATGACTCTATATAGTTGTCCATCATTCAGACAGAAGACAAGGTGTCAAAATCATTATAATACATCTTATAACTAGATCTGTTCAGGAAACACATGCGTTGTACTACTACTGCTACTACTTTGTAAAATATCCTCAGAGCAGAAGACTTATGTAACAAAGCACAAAGTACTGCCTAAGCATAGCAATATATTCTTTTTAACAAGTGGTGTTTAATTTAAAACCCATTATTGGAAAGCTCTGGTTGAGATGGGAAGCTCATATGGCTGTTGGAAAGATTTAACATCTTAATCTCCAGAACAAAGTAGGTATATGAGAAACATCTGTGGGCTTACCTTGACTCCATCTGCCTTTTTGTTGAGTAAACTTTTGCATGCTGTTGGGAACAGAGAAAGAGCAAATTACTACATACTGCGGGAGTGACAAAACTGACAGAGTGCTCACATCTGCACACATTTCAAATAAATCCCAATATAAAACAATTAACAAACTGCTGGCTTGCATTCAGTCATTCATTAGCATACAGGGTTTGGGGGGTAATGCTGACTAGCATTATTTTTCACCACAGGAGAGATTTCTCACAGATCTATATATATCAGTTTAATCCAAAGACATATAAAGCTTTGTGAGATGAAGGTAAAAAGTATCTTATAAATGAACAATGTGCTGCAAAATAATAAATAAATAAATAAATAAATGGGGACATATTTTAAAGGGGTCATATCTTGAATCAAATTTTCCTCGATCTTTAAAAAAAAACAATAATAGTAATAAAAATAATTTTCAATATTAATAGTAATAAAAAAATGTTTCTGAGCAGCAAATCAGCATATTGCAAGGATTACTGAAGGATCGTGTGACTTAAATATGGAAGCCTGTTTTTGCCACTAAATAAAAAAAGGTAACTGAATTCTGACTTTATTTTCTTCCCTTTTACAGACTATTTTTCTCAACAGTGAGAGAAATATACTTGCAATTCTGAGAAATGAAGTCAGATTTGCGTGATATAAACTCGCAAATATTACTTTTTTCTCATAATTAGTCAGAGTGAGAATTACGAGACATAAATTCACAATTCTAGGAAATAAACTTGCAATTCTGAGAAAAAAAACCCTCACAATTCTGAGAATCTCAAGATTATATCTTGCAATTGAAATTTTTTCTCAGAATTTTCTTTTAGACTTAACACGCAACTCTGAATTCTGAGAACATAGCTGTCTTTTTCCCCTCAAAATTGGACTTTATAACTTACAATTGTGATTTTTTTATCTCACAATTCTGAGAAAAAAAGTCATAATTGCAAGAAAAATTCAGAAATGTGAAAAAGTCATAATTGTGAGATTCAAACTTACATTTGCGAGAAAAAAGTCATAATTGCAAAAAAAAGTCATAATTGTGTGATATAAACTCGCAACTGCGAGAAAAAAAGTCAGAATTGCAAGAAAAAAGACAGCATTGTGTGATATAAACTGGCAATTGCCAGAAAAGTCAGAATTGTAAGAAAAAAGACAGCATTGTGTGATATAAACTGGCAATTGCAAGAAAAAAACCTCAGAATTATGAGGAAAAAAGTCAGAATTGCAAGATACAAACTTGCATTTGCGAGAAATGTCAGAATTGTGAGAAAAAGACAGAATTGTGAGATTTAAACTCACATTTGCGGAAAAAAAAAACCTAGAATTGCGAGATATAAACTAGCAATTAGGGATGCTCATATTGACCGTTTAACCGTTAACCGACCGTAAGAATTTTAACCGATTATTACTATCAGTTAAACGGTTTAAAAGGGGTTTTTTATATAGTTTTTTTTTTTTTTAAGTTTGGCTGTACAGGCATTTTTCGCTGAGCAAACACCTGCTTCACACCTTCACTTAGTTAACTGATGTATATGCAACTCAGTGGCAAGTGGCGATATTGGTTTATCAGACAGTGAAACCGTGAGTTAATGTATTCAAATTCTGAATGGATTATAGAAAGTGCGTAATAGGCGCGCCCGTTACTATCACTGGAAAGCTGTCACTCATTCTGTTCATCGCAATCCCACAAAGTTAATAAAAAGTAATAAAATAACCTTTACACTGCACAATTAATCTCTTATTTACATCATGTCATCACTTTCTTTGTTTTAATGAGAGAGTTCGCGAACGTGTAGAATTCAGAAGAACTGAAACCGGCACTTTGTGTGGTGAGTGGATTGTAATTTAGCCGCCTCCGATTGGCCACAGCGATCATCAAATGTCTGGGATTGGCTATTGCTGAACGCTGTAAAAACACGCGTCTCCACACCATATGACAGTGGATGAGAACTCCCGGACCGCAAATTGAAAGGTTTTTTGTAATGGCGTTTTGTCGCGGATCTAACAGTTAACAGACAGCGTTCCAGTCTATCCGTACAGCATGTCGACATGTTAAAAACTAGGTACACTGAGGTATAGGCTGGCCCTATACATGTTTATGTCCGACGGGAAGAACAAGACCGGTACTGTTCTTCAAAACGCATAGAAGGATTCAGTGTGTTTTAGTTTTGTCTTAATTAGATATTTATTAAATTTATATATATTTAGTGTAGGCCTATTTATTTTATTCTTTTTTATGTATTTATGTTTTCTCTGTTCTCAGAAGCGCAGCTGATGCGTGATAATTTGAGTAACGTATATGTGAATGCAGTTTTTGTTGTTGCTCTGTAAGCTGCTGTTTGCACGTTGAAATAAAAGATTTGCTTGTATTTATGTATCACAGATACTCGTGCATTCTATTTTTAAACTAATTTATTATTCTAATTTTATCAGTTAACGGTTAATGTTCGAATAACGAGCAGCGGTTGTCGGTCAGGAAAATTAACCGAAATGAGCATCCCTACTAGCAATTGCGAGAAAAAAAGTCATAATTGCGAAATACAAACTGACATTTGCCCCAAGAAGTCAGAATTGCAAGAAAAGTGAGGTTTTTTTTTTTCATAATTTTTTCATAATTTCATTTTTTCATAATTCTGAGGAAAAAAAGTAAGAACTGTGAGAGGAAAAAAGTCGCAATAACCTATTTTTGATTTTCTTCAGTGGTGCAAACAGGCTTCCATACACAAAAGACTGGAGTAATGGAGCATTAAATCACAGGAATAAATACCATGCAAAAATAATTCAAATATAAAACCGTTATTTTAAACCCTAATAATATTTCACAATATTACTGTTTTTACTATCATTTTTTAAATAAATCCACCCTTGTTGAGCATAAAAGACATTTTTAAAAAATCTTACTTTTACCTCACCTTACTCCACCTCAAACTTTTTAACAGTGTATAACAATAAGCAGTTGCAGTAAAGCATTGTTTCTCATTTCACATTTGAGGGGGTGTTTCTTAAAGCAACAGCAAAAAAAAAAAAAAAAAAAAACTACTTAATTTTAATGATGAGAGTGTGGGTGGAGAATTATGAAGTTATCAAAATTACCTAAATTATGATAGTTTTGGTGTCAGAAAGAAAGAAAGAAAGCTTTACCATCATTATAAGGTATCTCCAGTGGAGAAAAAAGATAAAAATGCATGATATAACCCCTTTAAAATGAACTAATTGCACAGTCTTGGAATAAATAGCCCATTTTATTCCATTTTTCACCAATCTGAGAGCAGATAAAGAGAATGAATTTATTCTCCATTTGCGGCTGCAGATGTAATGAGGGAAAATCATGCCTAATGTATGCAATTGATTTTTCCTTTAACTGCAACTGTTATTTCCCAGAGGGCATGTTTGAGAGGTCTTGAGTCCGTGTAAGGGAAATGGCCCCCGATACACTTCAAAATCCCTCAGAGAACAATCAAATAACTTGTGCAAGGCCTATAAAACAAGAAAAAAAACTAAAAACTCAGGTTTCACGGGTATTCCTATTAAGCGTCTTACCTTCCATAAACAAATGGGGAGAAGATGGCAAGGTTAAGAAGAAAACAAAAACCATTTAGTAGCATAGAGGACAAGCTGTACGATGGCAGGCATTGTTTGCATTGCAGGCCTGCTTTCATGCTTCACTATTTATGAGGTGAGAGGTGCTGGTGGTGGATGCAATTCACCATACGGTCAGCCATGCAGTGCCAACGGGATTAAACCACAAGTCCCATAATGCAGTGCACTGATGAAGGAGTCATAAAGCTAGACCTCAACTCATTACCATTCCACTGCCTCTCACATATCTAACTATGTCTCAAAGGATTTACAGACTGTGACTGGGAAAGCTGAGCCAGCAGTCTTCCGTTATACTGCGCAATAATCGGATGGATATGGGACCCCAGGATCGCCACACTGCAGTCATACTACTATTAATGCTGAGAGGAAATAAATTATAGAGGGAGGAAGAAATCATTTTCAAACAAAGTGCAAAACAATGCAATAACCTTCTTTGATTGAAAGATTACATAATCATATTTTGCAAAAATGCTTAGAAAGTTCATGTGGTATCCTATTGCAGTTTAAATAACAGGGGTGAACAGATCAATCATTTTTTTTATATTATTCAATCTCGACTAAATTTCAAATGTTATGAAATACTGAATCAATAAATACAAAATAACTGAAAGCCAGGATCAAATATTCACAGCCCTATTAAATAATGCTTCAGGCTTCACAAGGTGAAAAGGTCTTTAAGACAGCATATCGAGCTAGTAAAATCCATTACGACAGCCATTAAAAGATTCAATACACCTTTAAATCAGACGTGTGCAAGCAACAAATTACATATTAGAGATTTACAGGCAACATAGCCGACATTCTAACATGCCTTATCTTCATAACCTATTGGTCAGTATATCTTATCTTGGTCATACAATGAAAGCTCTTAAACAAGGAATGAAGAAACATTGATGAAATGTCATTACTGGTTATTGGTTAACATCTTACATCAATTGGAGGACTGGATTTAACAATAATAGAATACAAAGAGTTATAAACACTTACAGTACTAGTTGAAGCCAAGAACTGGTGGAGAGCATTGATTGGACGGCTCAAAAGAACATTGAAGGAATATTCCAGGTTAAATACAACTTTAAACTCTATGACTTGTCCTTCAGTTAGAAATGAGAATGTCTAGAGTAATACCCTTCCAGTGGGATTTTCTGTGGTAACTGAAGCCACATATGCATTCCATACAGCAAAAAAAAAAAAAAAAAAAAAAAAATTGTAGTTCAATTTTGTAGGGCTGGGTATCAACACAAATTTAACAATTCGATTTGATTCCGATTTTAATTCAATATCAATTATTTTGGATTTATATCAGGTACAGTACATGGCAAATTGGAAAATTCTGTAAAATATACATGCGAGTCAGTTTGTATTACATTACTATAATATTGAAGGTTAAAATGAACTGATTTGTATACAAAACGCTTAAATTACACTCAATGAAGTTTTTATAATAATGTTACAATTACATAATATATTTCTACTCTAATTCGTCTTTTGAATATAACCATTTAAATGGTGGCTGTCATAAAAACTTGACAGATTTATTTAAACATAAATTAAATATTGAAGAGCTGTAAAAATAAGAAATGTTATATGTAAGGAATAATTGACGACAAGCCGTTGAATACACCTAGGGTGTGCATTAATTTCGTAGAATTCAACAGACCGAAGTCAATTATTCCGCTTTTACTACGGTTACCACACCTCAAGACAACGGTCAGAGGATATATTTCAAGACATTTGTCCAGCTTTTGTTCTTCAAATGCTATTGTGAGTAAAATATAATTTCTTACGCAGCTCATCTAACAGCTTCGTTGCTAATTCCAAAACGTCATTTTAGACCTATTAATGACACTTGAGCTGTTAATAGCAAACTAATGCAGTTAATAATGAAGTTTAGACAGACCAACAGACAGGCAGACAGACAGAAAGAGATTAAGCTCGTGAATTACCTCTCTCAAGTCTTTACGCCTCTCAAAAGTGATTGGCATCATCGTCTCTACCAATACCCTTAAATTCATTTTCTTCGAGAACACGCTGTTGTTATCTAACTTGTGAGAAATGTCATGTAGTTTTTAAGTTGTTAATCGTCATAACAGTGCAACAACATTAACGTGTGTGCAAACTGTATGTGTGTGCGTCTCTAAGGGAGAGAGAGTGGAAAAAACAGTATGTGCTTTCCGTACATAATAAAACGTAATATTGTGGCAAAAACATAATAATCTGTCGTTTTTATCCTATTGTTTACTGTATTTATTTGTTTGGCCAGTGTTGTTGTGGGCTTTGGTTATTTTGCTGTTTTATGCTGTAAGGACCTTTGAAATAACTGAAATAGTGTGGCGAAGTGATAAAGACATGTAACGCGGTCAAGTGCTGCCTGGAACTACGTTCGCCGTGCGTTTACCTGAAAATAATGCACACCATTAGAACGTTCGTCAGCCAATCAGATTCAAGCGGTCAACTGGCCCATAGTATAAGGTGCATATATTTTGCGAAATGCACCTCTTTACAGTTAATTTTTCTGAGTAGCATTTTTCAATCACTCAATCAGCATTTCAATCGTGCAAAGATTATATAACAATATAATTAATATAACGGCTTGTAAATAATGTCACATAACGTCACATTTACCTCAGAAAAAACATTTTATGGCCATTCACTCAGAAAACTAATGGCCATCGAATATGTTTTTTTCTGAGGTAAATGTGACATTATTTACAAGCCGTTATATTGATTATATCGTTATATAATCTTTGCACGATTGAAACGCTGATTGAGTGATTGAAAAATGCTACTCAGAAAAATTAACTGTAAAGAGGTGCATTTCGCAAAATATATGCACCTTATACTATGGGCCAGTTGACTGGTTGAATCTGATTGGCTGACGAACGTGCATGATTGAAACGCTGATTAAGTGATTATATGAGATTTCACTTTTACCATACTTTCAGATGTTCATTTATGTTTATTATTAAGCTTAAAGTGGTGTTAAACAGGAGGAGATGATCAGATTCACATGCGATTCGCACTTCTGCTTCTCTTGAACTGAGGCGCTACAGCATTTAGTCACTTCACATTAAACAGTGCCAAAATGGAATCTATTGTTTTAATATTGTAAAATAGACATAATTTGATATCTGAGACTTCAAAAGTAATGAAGCACAAAGCTTATTGCGATTTATTGGACAGGAGGTGTGCTACAATGTTTAGTTCATTAAATGAAAACAGGCTAGAGTAATCGATTCTTGGGATTTAAAAATCAATATGAGAATAGATTAGAATCAAGAAATCAATATTTTTTACCCAGCCCTACAGTTTTGTGAAAGAACATCAAATACCTTTGGCAATTTTGTTGAAACACTAAGTCAAAAGTGCAATTTCCCAGCAGGCTGCCTACTTTGAAGAGCTCTTGACAGGTATGTTAGTGCTCCTATACCATGTATACTATAAATACTGAAGAAACAGTAAGAGAAGACTCTAACCTATAGCTAACAACCAAAACAATGGAAAAAAGTACATTTTAGCAGTTTCAACAAGACAGCAAAGAGCTCTTGTTTGGTTTCCATAATCCTGGAGGATCTCAACAGATGCTGCAATTTTTCTTAATTGTTCTCTTTTGACCATTACGTACATCTGAAGTATTCTCACCACACTGACAGCTGCTCAGACACAGCTTGTTGAAAATGGCAGCTGGCTGACATTTACTGAAACAGACAGACAGCTGTCCCAGACTTTGGGACAAATCAATTTGATCAGACAACATAACTGGAACCAGAGATCTCCTCTCCACTTTCTCCTGACTCAGAGACACTGTCAACAGTGTTGTCCGTCTGCCCTCCAGAGGGCCTCCTTCCCCGCAGACCATTTGGCGCTCAGCGGAAACTTGCGCCGGCTACATCGGGTCTGACGACTGGCAGCAAGCCAACCCCGCTCCTGCCCGTCCGTGTAGTTAAGCCCCTGCGCTCTGGGCGAGGGGAGGAGGAAGAGTTGAAAGGAGAGTGGTAGGGCAATGGTGGCTTGGCTAGGCTGCACAAGTCTGCTTTAGTTGACGACACAGGATCTAAAAACCTCCATCCCCTCCAAACCTCTTAATTCTGTCTGAGGTGGAGAGCACAGAGGTGTGCTGAGCACAGACACGTGACCGGGGTCCTATATCTGCAGCTAAAGCAGACTTCACTTAAATGCTATTTAACCCAATAGCACAAAACACCAGTAAGCTGATCAGCAGGGAAGGAGGGAGCCAAAAAGGGCTGAAGCAATTTAACAGAGAGGGACAGAGTGAGAGAGAGAGGAAAAAAAAAATAGAAAGTCTAATCAAAGGAGGAGCAGCGACATTTGCATTTTTTACTCCATGCAGACGATAATGCATGCCGGCCGATGGTGGGTTTCGTGGTGGCGATCGTTGACATGAATGCAGGGCTACTTTATTGATTGAATTGTTTTGCCTAGAGCTGCTGTGTGTAAATTGAACTGGGGACAGTTGCGAGATGAAACGAGGCATTGTTTGTTCACGCATATAAAAAGAGCCAATCTATGTCGACGGATAAATAAATAGGCCTTTTGAAAGCGGAACAAAAGCAATAATACTTCAAATGTCGCTATAAGAGTCATTCTCAAGATATGGCAACCAACACCGATCAGTCAAGAAAAAGAATTCAAATAATGAAGAATTCCTATTTAAAACTAAATCATTCTATAAAAATACTACTTTTTTTTTTTTTTAAAACAACACCAGTCAAATGTTTTTGAACAGTGAAGTCTCTTCTGCTCACAAAGCCTGCATTTATTTAATCCAAAGTACAACAAAAACAGTAAAATTATTGTGAAATATTTTTACTGTTTAAAATAACTGTTTTCTATTTGAATATGTTTTAAAATGTTATTTATTCCTGTGATTTCAAAGCTGAATTTTTAGCATCATTACTTTTTAGTCACACTCTCCTTCAAAAATCATTCTAATATTCTGATTTGCTGCTCAAAAAACACTTATAATTATGTAAAAAAAAATTCTGATGAATATAAAGTTCAGAAGAACAGCATTTATCTGAAAAAGAAATCTTTTGTAACATTATGAATGTCTTTATCATCACTTTTGATCAATTTAAAGCATCCTTGCTAAATAAATGTTTGGAAAAATTCTGTAATTAAAAAAAAAAAAGATAAATGCTGATCTTTGGATCTTTCTATTCATCAAAAAAATCCTAAAGAAATGTACTCAACTGTTTTAAATATTGCTAATAATAATAAATGTTTCTTGAACATCAAATCAGCATATTAGAATGATTTCTGAAGGATCATGTGACGCTGAAGACTGAAGTAATGCTGAAAATGTAGCTTTGGTCACTGGAAAAATTACATTCGAAAATACATTCAAATAGGAAACAGTTATTTTAAACATTTTACTGTTTTTGCTGTACTTTGGATCAAATAAATGCAGGCTTGGTGAGTAGAAGAGAATTCTTTAAAAAACATTAAAATCTTACTGTTCAAAAACTTTTGACTGGTAGTGTATATATAAATGGTGAATTGGCCACCAAATTGAGCAGTTAATTTAAAAGTTAAACTTCTAAATGAACTAATATTTTACAAGTTTGACTTCAGGTGGATTACAGTATTTACATAATACATTATATAATAAAGAATATAATATAATATAATATGAAACATTTTTTATAAAACTTTTTGAGAATTACGCATAACTGTCCTGTAGTATCCTTTCATTGATTATCCCCATATTAGACGACTGAACCTGCTCTAATACTTCTTACAACTTTTAGGGTTAAAAGCTAGCTAGATGAATGTTAAAGTTACATGGTCATGTAAAAGCGAAGCAATATAAAAACATGGCTGAAAAAAAATCATGCTGTTCCATAAACTCGTACACAACGCTCAAATGCATGACGTGTATGTGTGAGATGGAAATTCAGCAGGCCACTATTCTTTTAAATGTGAGAACTTCTCCAAGACTATACAGCAGACGCCGTTCATGAGAGTGAAGGCCAAATAATTTATGCAAGTGATGGCAAGAGAGGCAGGCTTCTCATTGGCTGCATGCTGACTGGGTAGAGCAGAGGGAGAGAGGGCGGGGGTTTGGAGGCATTGTGGAGGGGGCTCGCTGGTCCCCCTGGTGGCGAGGTGAGGAGATGCACTCTCACATACCTTCCTGTGCGAGCGCGGCAGTGCTTGTGGTGGGAGCAGCAGGGCTGGTATGCTGCCGGCCCACTATTGGACAGAGAGGCGTTGAGTTGGGAGAAGGTATGGAACTGTTTACAAACCCTCTACTGAACAAATTACCTTTGTTTATTAAGGAATCAAGGTCTAGAATAAAAACGACTGAAAAGCTGAAGCTCTCAAACCTGCAGAGTCACCTGCACAAACCGTAAACATCTGCTGTTCTGATATTAAACTGAAAAGGAAGTTACTGATATTCCTTTACTTTTATCCTCAAGCCTCAGAGAGAACCTTAACAGCTCGAAGAATTCAAGATTTGAAGCAGAGAAATGCGAAACTTTATACTCCTGTAATCCAAAGCTCTAGATCCCAAGCGAATTTTCCCTCCATTTAATTACTGAGCCAGCTGTTCGACATCTTTTTTACAGTGAAAACTGGAGCAAGACTTCAAGAGGTGAGCAAAGTTCATCCATGACTTCGCACTTTCCTACCCGATCCCAGGAGAATGAGGGAACTCACCTGAGAAGTTTCTAGAAACCAGCATAGTGGTGAGAATGGCTCCCTGAACAAAGACAGAGAAAAATAGAGTGTTTAGTCCATGGCAACAGGACTTTCAGCACTAATTACCCAAGGGAAGAAGACTGAAGTTAGTCTAAGGGCCCTTCAAACTCATGCCTTACCTTCAGTTTTCGGCGGGCGTTGAACTTGCGCAAGCACTCCACGGTCTCTTGGCGATGCATCATGGATGCCACTGTGGACCGTTGCTGAAACGAGCAAACGCAAGACAGAGAAAAATATTGCACATCAGCATTATCAAGGTATTCGAACCAATTAAAGGAATAGCTCATCCAAAAATGAACTTTTTTTCATTATTTACTTCTCCTCTGTGGTCCCGTATGACTTTTATTCTTGCATGGAACACAAAACTGGATGTCTTAATAATATACTTGTCGCTTTTTATCATTAAATGAGCTTTAAAAACTTTTGACAAACTCCAAGTTTGCTGAAGTCATACAATACTCTTATATGAGAAGAAAAATCTGAAGGAGATATTTAAGTAATTGATTAATAATTACTGAATTGAGTTCTCAAGAACAAGATCAAGTCAGATTCGTGAATTAATCAAACAGTGTGTTTAAAAGATTTGACTCAAATGTATGATTCACTCACAAATCAGGTAGTGCTATTCTCTACGAATCAGAAAATAGAGCATAAGTCATATGGATCACATTTATAGGCCTGGTTTCACAGACAGAGCTTAGCCTACGACAGGATTAAGCCATAGTTCAATTAGGACATTTAAGTAACTTTTATAAACGTGCCGTAGGAAAAAACATAACTGGTGTGCATCTTGAGACAAAACAAAGGCACTGATATATTTTAAGATCAGTCAGTGCAAGTTTCATTTGAAACTAGGACTAGGCTTAAGCCTTGTCTGTAAAACCGGGGGATGGTGTCTTTTAGGGCTGTACGATAATAGTTAGGGCTGTTATGATTCCTCAATTCAATTTGAGTACTTGCTTTTAAAAAAATACTCAATTACATTTTGCCTGTGTCGAGTAACTGGCAGAATACAGGAAGTGTATCCATGAAGTGCATTATTAGGCTGTTTTACCAGGCTGCATTATTCATTAAAAAAAATCATTGTTTTTTGAAGAAAAAAGTACAGTTGAGTTCAAAAGTTTACATGCACCCTGCTAAATGGTAATTATTTTACCAAAATAAGAGGAATCGTACAAAATGTGTTGTTACATGAATGATCCACAGCTGTTCTTTTTTTTTTTTTGTATAGTGAGCATTTTAACCTTCTTTAATAGTTGCACATGATTCATTGTTGTCATACAGTCATTGCTGGAAAGGGTTCACAAACACAAAATTGCTGAAAAACCAAACAAGGATTTTTCTGAGGACCAGCGGGCAGTATAACTGTTCAGGACCAACAAGAGACTTATGAACAACTATCACTAAAAAAACAGCTGTGGATCATTCAGGTAACAACACAGTATTAAGAATCAAGCGTATGTAAACTTTTGAACGGGGTCATTTTTATAAATTCAACTATTATTTTCTCTTGTGGACTATAGGTAAACATTTTACGTGAAATATCCTATTCAGGTCAGTACTAAATAAAAAATTACATGCATTATGTATGACCCCTCTTATTTTGGTAAAGTAATTAACAATTTGCAGATTCTGCAAGGTGTATGTAAACATTTGACCTCAACTGTATGTGAACTTGTCATGCTTTCTAAATACCTGTGTATATTTTATGGTGTTTTTATGCTTTGGTACAGTCAAAGCAAAGCTTTAAGCATCAAAACAAACACATCAACCTATTCTGAGAGCACAAAATGTGTAAATATTAAACTCTAAAAGACCTCAGATTCCCCAAAAGACCTTTCTTGCTCGAAGCTTGTAGTAAATGTAGTCTTGACCAGAGATAACTTACGCAGACCCATGGGTGCTTGAGGGCCTGCTCTGCGGTGATTCTCTTAGCTGGGTTGATGGTCAGCATTTGGTTGATGAGGTTCTTGGCCTCGGGGGTGACCGTGTCCCACTCCGGAGAAGGAAACTGTGGGGGCAAGCATCATGAGCAAGCGTTAGATATGCAATCTAAATGAGAGCTTTTCACACCACAAGATGTACTGACACACATACAGAGCGGTCTGCACCGGAGCCTAATGAAATTAAACGTATCACAAGGCAGCGTACAGGATTCAATGAGTCACGGCAGTCAGTCCCTCCTATTGTCGGCCTATTTGGCGGCACGGCTGGTGCTTGAAACGCGTTGCTTGCGCATTTCACACCTCATGGCTTCATTGCAGCCCATAACTAGAGAAAATTGCAGTTGTAATTAGCCAATAAAAAGCCATGTCTGTAGCCGTGTTGAATGTGTGTCACACCTCCTCTTTCGTACCAGGAGATCTTAATGTGGCCGTTACAAATCCTTTGTCTGTTCCAAGAAAACCTTGGGCAGGTTCCAGGAAGTATAATTTGTTTTGCGCACCAAGCTGTGTTGCATCAGCTAAAACGAGCGTGTGGATTGTACTTAGAAACACTGCAGGTGCTTATAAGTCCTTACACACACTGATTCAGCTGCGCTTTTGGCTCAGGGCACTGTTAATACATGTCATGGGTGGGGCGTTTTTGCACCGCTGTGCGCTGCTTCAGCAAAGACGGCCACTCAGGATTGCGGATGGCGCATCCGAACGTGAACACAAGGCCAGAAGGCGCAGTGACAGACGCTGTAACGGACAATAAGGCACAACTACACCTCATCGACTGTGGTCACATGACGAAAGGTTACAAGGGTACAAAACAGTGAGATCATTGTGAGGGTTCCCAAGTTGATTCTTACAGTAAATAGGCCTACTGTGCGTCAATAGAAATGTGTCAGCCTGTAGGGATTTGAAATAACATTTATGCTATAGTAGATATATTACCACTGCTTTTGGGCAGGGACTCCTTTACACTATTTATATAAAAAAAATCCAGAATCTTTACAATATTATATACATACGTTATTGATACTAAACATACATTAAAATCAGTGACAATAAAAGATTTCTATTTGAAAATCATCATACATTTAATTTTTTTTAACTAAATTAAGCATTGCAACTGTGTACAACACTGATCATAAAAAATGAGAATTACATTCTTAAAAATAAAAGTGCTTCAAAGGGTTCTTCAAGCGATGCCATAGAAAAACCATTTTTGGTTCCACAAAGAACCATTCAGTCAAAGGTTCTTTAACGAACCATTTCTTGCTTACCTTTTAATAATCTGAAGAACCTTATTTGCCACAAAGTACCTTTTGTGAAAGATGTTAAAGGTTCTTTATGGAACCATTTAAACAAAAAGGTTATTCTATGGCATCGTGAAGCATCTTTATTGTTAAGAGTGTAGAATGATTTCTGTGGATTGGTGACGCTGAACACTAATAAAATGGCTGATAAAAATTCAGCTTTGTATCACAGGAATAAATAATGTAAAATATATTAAAATGGAAAGCAGCTATTTTAAATCATAAATATATATATATATATTTTTTTATTGTATGTTTGCACTGCTTATTACATAATTATTACATAATTACTACATGCTTATTACATAATAATCAAATTTCTTTAAAAAAAAACTAAAACTATAATTCTTAATCTTAACTCTTTACTGGTATAATATTCTGTCTAAACCAGGTGTCTTAAACAGTTCCTTGTTCAGTAAGTATCCTGAAAATATAATGTCCATCTACATTGCTGATTAAAAGTTTGGGACCAGGAAGATTTTAAATGTTTTTTAAAGCTTTTACTGCTTGTCAAGGCTGTTTATTTGATCAAAAAATACAGAAAACTTTTTAAATAGAATACTATTGCTATTTAAAATAGTGGTTTTCTATTCTAACATACTTTAAAATAGAATTTATTTCTGTGATGCAAAGCTCAATTTTCAGTCTCATTACTCCAGTCTTTACTGTCACATGATCCTTTAGAAATCATCCTAATATGCCGATTTATTATCAATGTTGGAAACAGTTGTGCTTCTTAATACTTTTTTAGAATTTTGACAAATAAAATGTTAAAAAGAACAGCATTTATTTAAAATAGGAATCTTTTGTAACAAAATACACTACCATTTAAAGTTTGGGGTCAGTAAATGTTTTCTTACTTTGTTTGAAAGAAATGTTTGTATTCAGCAAGGATGTTGATAGAAAGTGACAGTAAAAATTTATATTGTTAGAAAATGCTGTTCTTTTTAACTTTTTATTTATCAAAGAATCCTGAAAGAAGTATCACAGGTTTCACTGTTTCCAACATTGATAATAAATCAGCATATTAGAATGATTTCTAAAGGATTGTGTGACACTGAAAACTGGAGTAATGGCTGATAAAAATTCAGCTTTGTAAAATGTAAATTTTAAATTGCAATAATGTTTTATAATATTGCCGTTCTTTCTGTATTTTTGATCAAATAAATAGAACTTTGATGAGCATAAGAGCCTTCTTTAAAAAAACATTAAAAATCTTACTGGTCACAAACTTTAAACAGTAGTGTTTATGACTCCGGTATCGGTATTGATCATTTTAATGGCCTTGCATCATGAAAATACATTAATATGGAACTATACACATATGTTTTGAGTGGTCTGTTACATCACTCCATCCACTGAGGGGTCTTTGACCCATAAACCATTTTATGGTTGGATTTTCAGTAACAATAACTCCACTGTGATAAAGGATTTGTCATATTGTCAGTCCCAGAGGTGAGGTGAAGTGACCCAGCCTGTCCAACACTGTGACCACCAAAACCATCTAACAGTGTAACATGCATTCACTCCATTTTCACAATGAGGTCACAGTTACATCATCTCCTCCCTTTTATTTGTCACATAAATTTTAATGGATTGAACATCTCTCTGGGGCAGTCACTCACTCCATGTCCTGCCACATACATCTGAGGGTGTGAGTCTGTGATGCAATAGATGTACAATTCAAAAATGTGCACACACAGACACAAACAAACAAGTACAGACACTCTGGGACAAGAGGCAGTTGTTTCTAAGCAAAGCTCATCTCTCTGCAATGCGTCAGGGAGGGCCTGACATAATCAATAACAGTACCAGTAGCTCTAAATCGCACCCAATCAGAAATTAAACAGGCAGTTGGACCACAGTGTGTGTTGCAGAGACCTTGCGACATCTGGTGTAATCAAATAATGCAGGAACAACTGAGCAATAAGCTGGAGTTTTGTTTATTTTATTAGTAAACAACTAGGGAAATATGATCATGCATTAAACATTGACTGACTCTGAAAAAAAAAACATATTTTATTTTATTATACAAAATAAAATAAAATTCCAGCTCACTGATTAATTGCATTTGATTATATTATTTTATTTGTGTCTTCCACCCCTCTTGGCCTATTATTGCTATCGGTTTAAAAAAATTTAACCAGCTCTGCCTTGAATTTTATTCCAAGCGATTTCACAGGAAATGTTAACAGTATCCTGCTGGGAAATTCCAGTGATTTTCTGAAAGGATGTAGAGGCCTTGTGATGTGCGGTCTAAAATTAAACAAGCCTCACTAGACTGATTTATAAAACGGCTTGATGAGTTCACATAGACTGGACTAATTAGAAAAACCCAAAAATGTGATTTTAAAGTAAAACATGTATGCAAATTTGACAGAAATTTGGTCAGAGGAAACATGGAAGGTGAAGAGTTTTTACATTCCTAGTGGATGCCTCAGTTGAAAGACTTGATGGTGCATTCAAAGACCAATCATAGGAAAGGGGATTTAGAGTAGCTGGACTGAACTCCCGCAGACAGAGACAGTTAGAGAGAGTGGCTCCATCCGAGGACAGCTGTACTTACATCATAAGCTCCAGCCTTGATCTGCTGGTATAACTTGTGTTGATCTTCATCCCAAAATGGAGGATAGCCCACTAATAGAATGTACAAGATTACACCTGTGGAAGAAAGACAGAAAGAGTTGAATATTCTGTTTTGTTGAAACAAATGAAGTGTTTAATTTTGATAGCATTACTGTAAAACCTCATTGTGAGTTGTATATATGAGCAATATCACTTGAGAACCAGTGCGAAATGGCTGTATATCAGCACAGCAGCGATTCAGCTGATTCAGCCATAATTGCACTGAGTGCTCAACCCAAGCCTCTGTAACTAATTTATAAACATTGTGTTGCTTCATTGAAAGCTTACCGTACTGTATTAAAAGCTCACTGTATTATGTAGAGTCGAGTATTGATTTGATGTGATTACCTGCATCTGACACAGCATTTATTCTTTTGCTCAATCTCATATTCACAATAAAACATTAGTTCGAATGTCCACAGAGGAAAGCGATATCTTTGTCATATTATCCTTTCACATTAAGGGCTGCTCAGTTCATTTATTGGCTAAATCTTACAAGGTGTTGCTGAAAGTAAAAATAACTTCCTTGTCTACAAAAGCATTTCAGTCTCTTTCAATACAAGTCTTTATTGCTGACTCACTCATAAAAACTCACTCACTCTTCTCGTCATCAAATGGTGGAATAATGTCACTAAAATCACCACACTGTAAAAAATGACTGTGAATTTAACGGTAAAAAACTGTAAAAATGCTACGGTTAAAACCTGTGATATGGTTAACGGTAAGTTCCCCTTCTATATACGGTGAAAAACTGTGTTGGACATTGCATGTAATTTTACGGCAGTATACCGTTTTTTGAAGTGAAAAAGAACGTAAAATTTACAGTGAATAACCGTAAACTGACATTCCCAGAATTCCCTGTGTTTCATTTTTTTTTATTTGATGTTTTCTGTGGAAATAACTTTTTCTTCTTAGATTTTTCTTGGCAGTTTTGTACATTAGGGTTATATGTTACATATAATGCTGTTAAATTAATGTTTTTTTGCATTAAATCAGTTTTATGTGTGTTACCATGATGGTGTTTAGTGTTTGTGTGAATGACACGGTGCACCTTCTATATATGTTATTATTTAAAACCTCTTTGTGATGGGGTTTGGTTGATGTGATGTTGTCATCACCACCTGCTTTTGGTGGTTATCAGTGTATTGCAAAGTTACAAAACAGATTTCAGTACTTCAAAAGGTTGGTGAATCACCATTATATCAGTTAAAAAAAAAATCTGAAATTACGGCATCTCCGAAAACGTTGAAGCAAATTGTGAAATAGACATTATCTTTATTAACAAACCATATATTTGAAGTCTAAACAACTACAAAAAACTGTAAAAAAAACCTCTTAAAACTACATTCCGTGTGAAATACTGCAAGCAGAGTGATATAAACGGTGAAATTGTTTGATTTCTGTTATCACTAGAATATTGCACGCCTGGAAAAGGCTATCAGTCAATCAGATTCGAGATCTAGAAAGAACCGTACAGATATATGTCCAATAGCACACTCATAGATGTATGGCTGTACATCGACAGATTCAAATATCAGTTTGACAGTTAAACAGCTGAGCCCAAGCCTCCATTACTAATTTAAAAACGTCACTTTGGAACTAGTAACGAAGGAACAATGAGTTGCTTCATTAAACATTTTTTTTTACTGTATACTTTTTAAAGCATATTTCATAAAGCAGCACATATTTAAGTCCAAATTGTTTTGTAATGTTTTACATAAAACCCAACCCTGTTAACTAGTAACTTAGCTAACCTGCAAACTTATCCTGACTGACATCCTTGTTTCAAGCGATGACTATGTACTTCACTCAATATTTGCTTCAAAACGCATGTATTGCAAAAGATTGTTTTGACAAATAGGTCTACCGTGCATTTAAACCATATTTTCTGCTGAGTTCAGCACGCGACGTGCAGCAAAAATAGGCCTGGTGCCGAAACTCTACTGGCAGTGCTACACGCCACTGCACTGCGTACTTGTGCAGTGTGAATACTGCAACCTGTTAATATAGCAAGCAAAATGAATATGCAAGGGGTCTAATGATTAAGGACCCTGTTGAAAACTCACCACAGGCCCAGATGTCCACAGGTTTGCCGTAGGGATCCTTCCTCAATACCTCTGGAGACAGGTAGCCAGGTGTGCCAGCAAAACCTGTGACAAAAACAGGTTGAAAAGTGACCATTCTGCACTCTGAGAATAAGATAAAGTGGATTCAAACCGCAGGCGCCTGTGGGCAATGTAGCCCAGCCAATTAATATTCACTGAAATGCTAATAATTCCAAGCAGGTGTGTGTGGATGGTTTGATAGATGGATTTTTCCATACGCCAGAACCGTTCGGAGCCAAAGCGGTGATGTGCCAAGATGGCAGCCTCGCTCCAGCACTGGCAAGACTGAAGTGGACTGGAAATAGGTGGATTTTAAACAGCTGTGGTAACATTTCTGAGCTGTCCAATCATATAGGTTGTATACATCAATTATTCCACCCACAAGGCTTTACATACTTCAGTCAAAACAAGATGATTACTATTTAAAACTAAAAAACGCTGTACTGATACTTGTTAGCACTAAAGCAATGGCTATCTCATGGCAGCAGCAATAGGCAGCCACCAGTAGGGGGCCACAAGGCCCGACAGAACCCTGCCTGATGGTTTTATCCAGTAGAGACAGCTGCGGAAGGGCATTTTTATAGCTAAAGGGTCTTTCACACACCGACAGAAATGATGTGTGAAAGCTAAACATGAAATGGGCTAAGACTGGCATTTGGCACAGCCTGAAAATAAGCCTTTACGGCCAGTCCAATCCATTTCAGACCGGAGGTAATGGAGCGGGAAATCTTGCAACATCCTTTTAAGATAAACTGAAAGAACATTACAAGAGGGAATCAGCACAGTTGCGTAGGGGAAAAAATCCTTACTAATATAAGAAATCCTGTCAAATCTAAAGCAGCAGTAGTACAAATGTATAAATGTATGGAAAGTAAATGGTCAAAATAAAATCTTCATTGATGATCCATCTACTACATCCTAACACAATGAGGACAAGTGTCACATTTAAATCTAAAAATATCCAAAAGTATCTGTAAGTGGTAGGAAAATTTTGAATGGATGTAGTAATTACAATGAGCTAAATTAACAACAGCTCTTGACTGCCTCACTAATATAAGTTTGTGGATATGTAGAATTAGAGTTGAAGTGAGAGTTATTTACCAAACCAGGCCTGCTGATCACCCTGCACCTCAATGGCCAGGCCAAAATCAGCCAGTTTCACTGCCGCTCCTTTCATCTTACTGGCCAACAGCAAGTTCTCGGGCTGAGGAGGAAAGCAGAGGAAGTCTTTAACACACTAAACACTTTCCAAACAGACTGCAATGAGAGGTTAAAAAGTGCCAAGTGTGTGGAGCAAACTGGACATTTTATTGGTGGTGAATGTTAAATCTAAATGGAACATTCACACTGACAGAAACTTTTCTACAAATACAATCAAAAGTTAAAAATTAAGAAATGTGTTTATTCCTGTCATGCAAGCTGGATTTTCAGCAGCCATTACTTTTCAGTGTCAATTGATCCTTCAAAAATCATTGAAATATGCTGATTTGGTACTCAAGAAACTTTTCTTACAATTATAAATGTTGAAAACAGTTGTGCTGCTTAATATTAAAAAGCATGATACTTTTTTTCAGGATTTTATAAATACAAAGCGCAAAAGAATTGATTTAAAATATAATTATAAATATTTTTCACAATCAATTTAATACATCCTTTCTAAATAAAAATTAATTTCTTTAAAAAAAAGTAGAATCAGTAGAACCAGATTTATAGAATAGATTTATTCTATAAAAAATAAAATAAAATAATAATAATAAAAAATATTATTATTATTTTTAATAATAATAAATATTTACCGAATATTTGAGGTTTAAACAAAAACATTCTAGCCTAAAAACTCTTAAAACTACATTATGTGACGCAAAAACAGTATTATTTATAAAATTATAAATTATAAATAATTTTTTTTTTATTCAGCATTGAATATTTCTTAAAAAAAAAGATGATCCTGCACACTATCTGTAAATATAAATAGATTTATATAATACATTTATTCTGAAAAAAAAAGATTTATTTTTAATTTTAAAAAAATAATAATATATATTTACCAAATATTTGAAGTCATTCTAGCCTATAAAAGTCTTATTAAACAGTGTTATTTATAAAATTATATTTTGGTGTCTGCCATCAATCAATTCCATTAATCTTTGCTGAATAAATTTTTTTTGAAATTCTTTAAAATAAAATAATCCTGCACACTGTCCATACTGAGAAATGTATCAAAAATAGATGCATTCTAAAAACTAGATTTTTTTTTAACTTTAAACATTTTTTTACTGACTCCAAACTTTAAAATAGTAGTGTATGTATATAAAAAACTTACAGTAATGAGAATTTTTATTTATTTGCATTACAAATAATGATGCAAAAATATTATCCTAAAAATAAGGTTCTTTTTTTTATTATTTAAGTGAAATATGTCTGAGACACTTTGCAACCTGCCACACTGTCAGTGCGAACACCAATTAAAAAAAAAAAACTACATCACCAGCAGATGTGCAGATGAACACACTGTTTCTCAACACCAGCCAAACCAGCTCAGTAGGATATGACAGATTTTAAGGGGTCAAAGATCTCTCCACAGGTAATTGAGTTTATTGATGGCTTAAAGGTTAAGCACGACTGAATTGTGTTTGCTTTACTACCGCATTTACGCTGAACAAATATTAGGGTGGATTTCCTGCGGTTTTGTCAGCGCTCCAAATTTGAAATCAAACACAAACACGCATTAATATCCGAGAGCTTCAAGTACACAACCGAGAGAAGAGGCCCAGAAAGATATATTAGGCACAATGGAGGACTTTCACACTAAAATATAGGCTGGAAAAGTCGATTTCCCCTCACTTTCTCGAATGCGCAACTCAATAGGCTTGATTTATTAGCTGTCGCGCATATATCTTCTCAACGCACAGAGTTCATCCTCGACTTCTACATTCAAGCACAGAATTTAAAAGCATCCGTTATGAGGATGCCGGGAAATTTATGCCCATAGGTGTGAATCTCTCACTCTCCCTCATTAAATGCGCAGACTACAAATGAAGAATGGTGAGACTCGCCGTGACCCCTCCCACAGCCCTCCGTCTCTCAGGCAATACCAGCAACAGTTGTCGTATCACGTTCTTCGCTATGGCAACCAGCCTGGGCACATCTCTGCTGCTCAGCATTGGGCTCACATACACATGGGGGAGGGCAGTGGATGTGACTAACGCACAATAGGAAGACATGATAAAACTCTGGCTGTATGCGTTATCAAAGCATGCCACTGTCGAGATGACACCTACATTCGTTTCATATATTCACACGCACTGAGACAGACAGGCAAAGTGTGCAATGTTTATGCATGTACTTGATTCATATGTGACCCTGGACCACAAAACCAGTCATAAGGTTAAATTTGACAAAACATATGATTTATACATCATATGAAAGCTCAATAAATAAGCTTTCTATTGATGTATGGTTTGTTATGATAGGACAATATTTGGCCGAGATACATCTATTTGAAATCAGAAATCTGAGGATGCAAAAAAATCAAAAATACTGAGAAAATCACCTTTAAAGTTGTCCAAATTAGGTTCTTAATGCATATTACAAATCAAAAATTACATTTTGATATATTTACAGTAGGAATTTTACAAAAAATCTTCATGGAACATGAACTTTACTTAATTTCTTAATGATTTTTGGCATAAAACAAAAATCAAAAATTTTGACCCATACAATGTATTTTTGGCTATTGCTACAAATATACCCCAGCGACTTAAGACTGGTTTTGTGGTCCAGGGTCACATATGGTAATATGATGAATTGCTTAACTCGTACTGTTAAAAACGAGAGTATTACTTTAAACAAAGACAATCCTCAGTACAAAAAGTGTCATTCTGTGTCAACTCAACCAAAGATTCCCAGCTCAAAATGTTAATAGTTTTTTCTGCGGATGAAGTAGAAAGCCAAAATGTCATGGATGCAAATTTACTGAATAATCCACTATTTTGTAGAGGGGGGGTAAAATGTCAATTTCCTAATTTAATCGATTCTAATTTTTAGGAAAGGATATCAATTCCTAAATCTTAAGAATCAATTAGTGTAGCATGTTTTAAGTTAGTGAATTGTGGAAGAAAAATTCATTTCACTTATCATATATGATTATGAAACATTGTGTAAGTTTCTGCTTCATCTAGACCTGCCCTGAAGATGTCATGAGGTAGAGGTATCAGGGCCTCAAAACATAAAAGTTTGAGTCTTGGGAATATGATATAGTAGAATGTGTTTCTGTTTCCTTCCTATGTGTGGAAAGTTACAGGCTGTTAGGAGATGTAACCTTGAAGACTAGGGAAGAGATATAAAAGTGGAGGAAACCCTCCCTTCTTTGTCACACTCTGCAGCAACCTGTGTTTCTGTATGACTGTCTGACCTTTCTTGCAAGAAATAAACCCTTACAAAAGACAATTGACTGAGTTTGTCTCTTATGCGGTGAGAGTCAATTCATTTTTGCCACGACAGAATGAAACATTATTATAGTGCACATCTCATCCAATAAATTGCAGAAAGGTTTGTGCTTTGTTATTTTTCATATGAAAAAGTCTCAGATTTAAATTTGTCCATTTTATTACAGCTTTCGAACAATAAATGCAGTTTAACGTAGAGTGACAGATCGCCGTAGCAAACTAAAGCGGAAGTAGAAAACACACTTGAACTGATCGTCTCCTCTGCTTCAATACCAGTTTAAGCATGAAAAGACATGAATAAACATCAGAGCTATGCTAAATAAAGAGTACAACTTACTGAAATCTGTATCCTGTATCATGTAATCGCTTAATCAGTTTTTCAACCACGCAGTTTTTCAAGACGTCAATTTAACAGCTTGTAAACAATGTCATGTAACATCAAATTTACCTCAGAAAAAACCTTCGGTGAGCATAAACTTGTTTGTCAACTAGAAAAATTAACTGCAGAGAGGAGCATTTTGCTAAATATATGCACCATATAACACATTCATTATATTTTTTTACTGTTCTTTGGTGTTTTTTTTGTTTGAATAAATCTGTTAAGTTTTTATGTCAACCAAATATAATTATGTAATTGTAACTGTATTATTATAAAAACTTGTAAATGTGGCATGTACTGTACCTGATATGTACCCAAAATAACTGAATCAAAACGGAAATCGAATCGAAAGCTTGTGAATCAGAATTGAATCGTGAAATTTTGTCATAACTTAGCTCTATTATATGACAATGGTGACTGTTCAAAAAATTGACAATTGACATTGTAACTCAAGAAGTATTAAAGATATCTGAAAATCTTTTTATATTTTGGTTCTTAAACTTTTGGCATCTTTATTTTTAAGGCCATGTATGGTTCAGGGACTTCAATGTGGCTCCTTCAGTAAATTGTTCATATTTTTAGTGATCAAAAACCAAATGTGGCTCACTTTGCATTCATATGATGAAAATGGTCATTTTTACCCCCTCTACCAAATAGTGGTTTGGTCAGTAAATATACATCCATGAGATTTAAAGGAGACCTATTATGCCCCTTTTTACAATGTGTAATAGAAGTCTCAGGTACCCTAAAATGTGTTTGTGAAGTTTCAGCTCAAAACACCCCCTCATTTCATTTATTATATCATTTTAAAAATGCCTATTTTGAGAAAGCAGAAATACGCTGTTTTTGTACATGGCTCTTTAAATGCAAATGAGCTGTTGCTCCCTGCCCCCTTTTTCAGAACAGGACTGTGCCTTTATAGCTTGTACCTCAGATATTCTGCTAAAAAACATCAGTGTGGTTTTGATTAACACATCTATCACGCTGAAATCATATGTTTTAAACTATATTAGTTAAAACTTCTGATATAGGGTTTTCTGAGCGCACACATCTGAAGCACATACACAGAAAGCTACTGTACTAAACTAAGTTCTCTTTCATGTCTTATTACGCTTAAATGGTCAAATACACACAATTTAATGGTAAAAACACAAATGAGTTACAAAAACAGTCTGTTATGTCTGTGAAGGTAAACAGCTGGGAAAGAAATCGCATGTTTATATTAGATCTGTGTGGCTGCAGCATAATTTACAGTAAATAAATCAATAACTCGCCTGCTTTTTTGTCATCTCTGAGGCTGGGACTCTAAATAGAGTTCTGTGCTCATCTGTACAGCCAACGACAGAACACTTAGCATGCTTTGCTCAAACTTTTGCCATGGCGTTAGTCCAAGTACACCGTTTTTTTCACATACTTGCAAAAAAAAAAAAGGCTTAACAAAAAGTTACTGGGTTGTTCTTTTTCACCTTTTCTGGGTTGGTTCATGCAATGGGAACCTGATTATATCACTTAAACATGAGAAAGCATGACATGTCAACGTTATAACGCTATTTATGTCTGTCTTCAGAAAAATATCAACAAAATCCAATATTAGTTTCTGAATTTTGGTTGATTTGACGCAGAATGACCCACAAGTCTTTGTAACAAGTATTTGAGCTTATCAATAGTACTGAAATACCAGAACTACATAGCAGCATGTGTTTTAGCATGCAGCATGGAATATTGTTGTACGTGTATATCTGTGTGTTTGTGTGCATCAGCGCTGGGCAGGGCATCAACATGGAAACCCTCAGAGGCAGGCCGGTTGCCGTGTGTGTGGTTGTCGTGGCGACAGGCTCTCGCTCACCTTAAGGTCTCTGTGCACGATGTCATGCTGGTGAATATGATTGACACTCTCCAGGATCTGATTGATGCACTGGCTGAAAAACAGAATAATAAATCAATCAGTGGCTGAAAAAGATCATAAGGATAAGTGAGGGGGTGAGATAAGCCTAAATATTGACCATAACCTTTTATTTTTGCTGCATTCAAAAGTCAGTTCCTTCATATTTAGAAAATACACTACATTTAAAGACTATTCTGTAGTTTATACCAGATATAACACTGTCATATTAAAATAACATTCATAAAACTGCCAAATGAGAAATGCTTCCACAAAAATAAATCATATTACTGAAAATCAGTTATACTGTCAATCTGTAAAGAAATAAAGTCTGTAATTTTAACGCCTTAATTAAAATAAAGGCTTAATTAAAATAAATTGATCACAGTAAAGTTAATCAACGGCCTCGGTTGGACAATTCAATTAAGCAATTAAATTAAACACCATGACTGGATGATTAATGCTACATATAATGTAGCACTGCTACTTTAGCAGACTGAGCTGGGCTGAAGTGTAATGTGACTGAAGCACATAAGGTGAGCTGAGCAGGGGATTGTGGGATAGCTGGGGTGGGCCTCATTCTCAGACAGGTACACACGTGTTATCTCATCCCTCTTAAAGCTGTAATCCTATAACAGAACGTTATAGAGGCCTAACCAGGACAGATGAACCGTAATGAACGTAAGTGGGTGTGTGTGTGTGTGTGTGTGTGTGTGTGTGTGTGTGTGTGTGTGTGTGTGTGTGTTGCTGTGGTGTCATGCTGCTTTATAGATACTTAGTATTAATGTGAATTTATGCATGACTTTCTTTAGATACTTATTGAATTTGTTTAGAGGAAATGGCGCAGATGGTGGTTAGGACATGATTGTGTACAACAGACCTCAATACATGGGTCACTTACAGGCTTTAGCCAAACAGATGGATAGCTTAGCATTATAATATAATATAATATAATATAATATAATATGAAAATGTATTATTATATTATATTATATTTAAATTATTCTAATACTACTATATAATATAAAGTAATAATATTATATAATATAAAATAGTATAATACAGTATAATATATATTTTTATATTAAAATTCCTACTTAAGCTATTTAAGTTATTGTATTACTAAGCCATCTATCTGTTTTGCTACTATATAATAATATATATATATTTTTATATTTAAATTAAGTGTAATAATAATATATATAATATAAAACAATTTAATATAACATAATACAATACACACACACACACACACACACACACACACACACACACACACACACACACACACACACACACACACACACATACATATACATATACATATATATATATATATTTCTGTGGCTATTTAAATTATTGTATTACTAAGCCATCCCTTTGTTTTGGTCCTATACAATATAGCGTAATAATATAATATAATATAATATAATATAATATAATATAATATAATATAATATAATATAATATAATATATTTAAATATTGGTTTTCTAAGCTATCCCCTGTTTTGCTACAGTATAACAGTGTAATAATATAATATAATACATTTTTATGTTTAATTTGCCATTTAAATTATTGTATTTCTACTATATAATATAAAGTATTAATATATTATAGTATAATATATATTTTTATATTTAAATTGCCATTTAAATTATTGTATTACAAAGCTATCCATTTGTTGTTCCTATGTAATATATAATATAATACATATTTTTTATATTTAAATTATTTTATTACTAAGCTATCCCTCTGCCTTGCTACTACATAATAAAAGTGTAATAATATAATATAACATAATATAATATATATATATTTTTATATTTAAGTTGCTACTTAAATTATTTTAATACTAAGCTATCCATCTGTTTTGCTACTCTATAATAGTGTAATATAATATAATATAACATATATTTTTATATTTAAATTGCTACTTAAATTATTTTATTACTAAGCTATCCATCTGTTTTGCTACTATATAATAGTGTAATAATATAATATAACAGAATATAATATAATAAATATTTTTACATTTAAATTGCTACTTAAATTATTTTATTACAAAGCTATTCATCCGTTTTGCAACTATATAATTGTGTAGTAATATAACATAAAATAATATTATATAATATAACATAATATAATATAATATATAACATAATATAATATAATATACATTTTTATATTTAAATTGCTACTTAAATTATTTTCTTACTAAGCTATTCATTTTGCACCGTTTTGCTACTACATAGTATAGTATACTATAAAATAATATAATTTTATATTTAAATGGATATTTAAATTATTGTACTACAAAGCTATCTGTTTTGCTACTACATAATATAACCTAATAATTATGTAATAATATAATATTACATTATATTATAAAACAGAGGATAGCTTAGTAATACAATAATTTAAACAGCAATTTAAATATAAAATATATATTATATCATTGTTACACTTAATCATATAGTAGCAAAACAGGGATAGCTTAGTCATACAACAATTTAAATAGCAATTAAATATTAAAAATATATATATTATATTACACTTAATTGTATAGTAGCAAAACAGAGTGCTTAGTAATAAATTTAAATAGCAATATATTTATTTTATTTTATTATATATTTTTTTATTTCTACACCTAATTATATAGTAGCAGCTACATATATAACATATTTTCTTTATATTCTATATTATATTGTACTATATTACATAGTAGCCAAACAGATGAATAGCTTAGTAATGCAATAATATAAAATATATAAAATACATAAAATTATATTATATTATATTATATAGTGTCCTAACTAAGTGACACTTTACCATGCCTGGTTAGAACATGCCACAAATAACAAGTGAGTGAAAATGGAGTACATGAGATAAGAAAGCAGACTGAAAAATACTTTTGAGTATATTAATATTACAAAAGAACACAGAAGCTATTTGCCCAAATTTGGTTACATATTAAGCCCAGCATTCCATTTTGAGCACAGCACAAATCCCACCGGACACAAAAGACCTGTCTCTCTCGATCACACACACACACACACACACACACACACACACACACACACACACACACACACACACACACACACACACACACACACACACACACACACACACAAGACAGACAGACAAGACAGACAGACAAGACAGCTGATCTCTTCATAAAACGCCTCTTTTCCCCACTCACGCTCTGTTTATCTGTCTTTACCTGCGTAATATCAAAGCTCAGACGCTGAAGTGGCATCACGCAACTCTTGTAAACCAAATTTACCATGAACTCCCGTATGAGCGCATTAAAACGCAGCTAACTGCTGGAGGGTGTTTGTGTTGGATGCCTGGGGCTTTAACTTAGTGTCAGAGTCCCTTAGAGACGTACACGCTCGCTGCTGGTTCCTAAAGACAATGTTCAAAGTGTGTAATTTCTGTGTTACTAGATTTTCCACTTGTTTATGAAGAATCTTCATTTGTGCCGGTGCTGTCGGTGCTGCAGAAGCGATGCACTCAAAAGGAGGGGCCAGCAAAGGCCAAATGGATGCGTTTTTGTGTGGCACCTGTTGATTGCCAGTTGTGCAACTCCACCATCATTAAAGGCTCTCAGTTTTTCTGCACAAAAGGGATCGTCCTCTCTCTGTGCTTTTGAATCAGATGTAAGTGTGTGTGTGCGTGTGAGTGTGACCTGCTCACTGCAGGCTGCAGCACAGTAACCACAGCAACAGTAAATTGGAGAGCCCACCTTGCGTCAGCTTCACTGTAATACTCTCTGGCGACGATGTCCTCAAACAACTCCCCCCCAGTCACACTGCGGAAAGAGAGGGGGGAAAAAAATGAAACAAGGGATGAGAGAGTGGAGGGTGTGCTGGGTTTTGGGCTAATTTGGTCAGCAGCAAGAGACAGAGCCGACATTTTACACTTGTGTAAACATGATTGCAAATGTACGTTATGCTGCAGTAAAACATGCATGGATTATTATTTTTTTTTTTAAACACAGTAACCGTAGTTTGAGACAAAGTACAAGTAGCAATGCAAGACAGTGATGACTCTTACAAAGTTACCAGAGTTTTACTGTAGTAACCTGTGGTTTTTGGTTATGCAAAATACACCACGAGGAAATAAAGAAAAGCATGTCAGACAAAAATAAAAAACTTTTTTTAATCACATTATAAAAAATAAAAATAGCTAAAAACAACAAAAACGTCATAATAATTACAATTACTTTACAAAAAATAAAAATAATAATAATACTATTTGTTTAACCTTAATAATCTTTTACATTTCAATAAAACAAGAAAAATTAAAAAAAAATTCTTGAAATAAAATAAGAAAATGTAAAACAAATAATATCTGCATCCTATAATTCTATTATTTCATGTTACATATACTGTATATTGTTATGTCAAAATAAAATTTAAAAATAAAATTATTTCTATAATTTTATATACATATTGTATATCATTTTGTGTATATATTTTTTTTATATAAAATAAAATAAAAATATTAAAGAAAATGTTAAAATTATTTATATTATTTCATAATTGTATATATTTTTTCATAAAATAAAAATAAATATATAACAGAAAATGTTATCTGTCATTCTATATTTCTATTATTTCATAATTATATATATATATATTGTATATTGTTTTGTATACAAAATTATAAAAAGAAAAAATTAAAGAAAAAGAAAAAAACTTTTCATGCTGTAATTCTATTATTTTATAATTCTAAATATATATTGTATACCGCATATCAATAAATAAACAAGAAATAAAATATTAAAGAAAATGTTAAAGAAATACAATCATTTAATTTCATAGTTCATGATTCTATATATATATATTGTATATCGTTCTGTGTGTATATATTTTTTTTCATAAAATAAAATAATAAAATATTAAATAAATGTTAAAAATAAAATGTTTCATTCTATAATTTTATTTTATAATATATATATATATATATATATATATATATATATATATATATCGTTATACATACATTTATTTTATTATTTCACAAATCTATAAATATTGTATATCGTTTTGTATACATATACATTTTTTCCATAAAAGAAATAAAATATTAAAGAAAATGTTAAAGAAAATGTACATTCTATAATTCTATTATTTCACAATTCTATTTATATTTTATATTTTTTTATATTTTTTTCATTAAATAACAATAAAATTATTTATTCTATAATTTCATAATGTTAGATTTTTTGAAGTTGTGCTGCTTTATATATATATATATTAAGAATAATTTAATGAATATCAAATCAGCATATAATTCTTTTTTCTAAAGGATCATGTGACACCAAAGACTTGAGTACTGGCTGCTGAAAACTCACTGAATTAATGACATTTTAAAGTATATTAAATCAGAAACCAGTTCTTTTAAATAGTATTAATATTGCACAATATATGGTGAGGGTGGAGTGCAGTTGGCACTGAGATGTGCACGAGACACATAACGGGAACATTAGTAACTCAGCCTCTGTTCCACATAAATTGAGCTCCACAATGATGCCTGGAAAAATCAAAGCGCACTGGACTGGTTAAAACCAGGACACAATCACAGAAACAACCATCTTGACAGCACTAAATCGCATTTATAGGGCCACCCCGAAATGTCTACTCATCAATTCTGCTGGCAGATCCCATCAAATTGAAGGATATATTTTTGACACCCGGGAAGGTGTGTACAAGGTGTTTTTGTCCAACATATTTCAGCTGCATTTATCTGCCTGCGGGAATGGAGCTTCTGACATGATTCGCTACAACAAAATGTCTTGGGTTTGATAACTTGTCCATCCTAATTCAAAAAGTGGGAAGCACCATACAGCCATTAAGAGTTTCAAACTCACCAAAATATTGTAACTGGCTCTGTTCTAAACAGTTATATTATTTATATGCTATTATAGTATTTATTCATATTTTTAATTAGCCATTTTTTCAGTATTTTTACTTTTATATTTCAGTATTATGTAAAAAGTTATATAATGTTTACTTTATTATTTAGATTTAGTAATTTTAGTACTTCAACTAACTTATTTCAGGTAGATGACAAGACAACATTTCTATTTTCACTTAAGTTTACATATTTATTGTAATATTCTATACTTAATTTTAGCTTTCTTTCTGCTGAATTCTAAAAAAATAAAAAATAAAATAAAAACGTAACATTATTTATATGATATTATGGTATTTATTACTATTGTAATCAGCTGTAATTTATATTTTATTTTAATTTAGTTTTAGTAATTCTGTGTAATGTGCTTTTGTATTTTTATATATAGCTTTAATGAATTATTATTTAGGTTTAGTAATTTTAGTACTTTCTTTGTAATATTCTATACTTTATTTTAGCTTTATTTTAATTACCAAAACCAAAAACATGCTTTCTTTATGCTAAATTCTAAAAAAAAAAAAAATTCAATAATAAAGTAATATTAATTCTATGCTATTATACTGTAGTATTTATTACTATTGTAATTAGCTGTTATTTTTTAGTTTCAATATTTTTACCTTTTATATTTCAGTATTTTTATTTTAAATGTAGTTTTAGTCATTCTGTGTAATGTGCTTTTGTCATATATATATATACACACACACACACACACACACACACACACACACACACACACACACACACACACACACACACACACAGTGCACAGCATAAATGAGTATACAGGAGGGGGGGGGATAAATAAATTTCAATTAGGATGCTGTCTTAGCTACCTATGAGGGTATTGAGGTAACTTGCTAGGTTTTGAAACAGCCTATATTATTATCATATCTCAGGTTACAGTACAGCATATATTGCATATATTGAGTCACATGGCACAGATGTGTGTGTGTGTGTGTGTGTGTGTGTGTGTGTGTGTGTGTGTATATATGTGTGTTTCGGTCATACTCACAGGTCAAAAACCAGGTAATGGAAACCTTCTTCTGAGATACTGTCATGGAGCCGAACTGGGGTTGAAAAGACAAAACAGAAGAATCAGCATTAAGATATAATGCACTATAAAAGTAACTGTTTTTAATGAGATCTTTCGCATTCGTGCTCCATCACCAGTGTTGTGCAAGTTACTTCCAAAATGTAATACATTATATATTACTAGTTAGTGTCTTTAAAAAGTAATTAGTTACATTACAATATTACTCTCTAAATTGTAATGTGTTACACTACTTTTAAGTTACTTTTGAGTTACTTTCATCAAAATATCCACAGATTATAAAATGCCAAAGTTTATAGCTGCTCATTATACATTAAGTTTAGAATAGCTAGCATAAAATTATAAAGACATACAATCATTAAACACAATAAATAGCCTATAGGCTATTTTAAATGGTTTTCAGAACAAAACAAGAATGAAGAATATAAGTTGCTAAACAAGCCAAAACGAATGAGGGTAAAAGCGAAACTAAAAGCAAACGACGCGTTGTTCTCGTGCAGCCTACCTCTCTCATTCGGCATGAATCCAATTAAATGTGTCCATATTCGTGATGTATTTGAATTAGGGCCGGGACTTTAACGCGTTAATTTAGATTAATTAATTACACAAAAATAACGCGTTAAAATTTTTTTAACGCATTTTAATCGCACTTAGTTTTGCACCGCGGAACGTTTCTCACTGGATGAGATTCCGCGGACCGATTATACAGGAGCACCAACTAGCGTTCAGACAAGCTGCGTCCGTCCTAAATAGTATTGTATGTCCCAAATCGTAGTGTGTTTAAAAAGGTATTCCAAAGATTCCAGGATGGTCTACTACTTAACGATCAATGCACACTCTAACGGCTAATATTGCCCACAACACACTGCGCCATGAACGAGGATTCGATTAGAACTACAAACACGCATAAAAAGTGTTAAAAAACTACAAACATGGAGGATATGCGCGACCAACGGACAGGTAGAGAAAGGGGTTTGAGTGATAAATAATCAGTGTGTAACCTGATAAAAAATATTTTTTAAATGTTATCCGCGTTATATTCCATGTGCAGCAATATTTATAATGATAGGTTTGGTCATTAACGTTTAAATGCATAATTAAGCAAACACAAGAGCAGAGTTCTCGGCATGAAAGACTCGTTAAAGAACGTGCCTCTTGCTACACTTAATGGCAATATTGCACTGGTCTGTTGGACTTGGTTGAACAAAAAGAAACAATATTTTGTTGCTTAAGCTTATGTATTCAGTCATTATTCAATGGTATACTAAAAATCCATGTAAAAATCTTACTTCTCACTGTTCTCAGGTCAAATATTTATATGCGATTAAAATGCGATTAATTTCGATTAATTAATTACAAAGCCTCTAATTAATTAGATTAAATTTTTTAATCGAGTCCCGGCCCTAATTTGAATGCTAAACTATTATGTAAACCAGGATTTGTACTTTATAAAACATCCTCCTGAAATATGTGTTTGGCCCGAGCTCAGGCTGAACTGCACGGATCGTACAGTACACACTATTTAATTTTACCAGTGTTTCTATATTTGATTGACTGTAATTTATTCTTATAATGAACAGACTGCAACTTTTGCAATGCTGTGTGTGCGTGAGACGCCGGTGCAATCGAATCGCGGAAAGATCATTTAAAACTGCAGTGTATTTACTTTTATTTCTGTCATCTCGGTTTCCTTTCCGTGAACTTTTGGAGAGCGCCGCTCCACACAAAAATGAACCAAACTCAGCAGCATATGTCACTCAGTCTTTTCCTTTCGTTTTGAAAATCTGTTAATTGGGCTATTTATGTCAGATATATTTCGTGTATTCATTCATTTTATATACAGACTATGATTTAATAAAAACTAATTTTGGTCATTTTTAGCTTAATTTTTGTTGCTTGTCTGCGCTCGTCCGTCATTTTTTTCTCTTCTCCGACTCCGCAGCTCTCTTCATTAGTTTAGTGTTAATGGCACCAGTCCAGGTATTTCCAGGAGTTACTCGTGCTATTTCTCCATAACGGGAGTGCGTCCATCTCACAAATGTAGAATCCGTCTCTGCAGTTATCTCTCAAACATCGAATTCCAGCAACAGGAAGACAAAATATTTTACTTGTGGACTTTTTTAATTCACAAATTAATTGAGTTAAAATATGTTGATGTAACTTGCGTTACTGAGATTGTAACGAGTAATATTATTACCCAAATTGTATTAGTAATGCGTTATATTACCGCGTTACCGCAAAACGTAATAAACTACTGTAATATATTACATTTGTAATGCGTTACGCCCAACACTGTCCATCACACAGCGTTTATAACAACATCTGATGAGAACATGCGCCATACGTCTAATTACACGCTATTATGGTGACGCTTACAATTATGAAGCACGACTTAAGATAACCATAATGAGCACATGGCAAGGTGAAATAACAAAATGAGGATCCGTCGAAAAGAGAGAGGGAGAGGATGGATGACAAGCTCACTTATGTACACAAGCAGTGTGTCACGTAGACAGTGACACACACCGAGTGTATTGGGTTGGGGGTTGGATGGAGAAAGAGAGAGCGAGAGAGAAATAAGGAGAGAGAGTTGAGTAAACACTGCCCAGAATAGCAGGAGCCTTATGAGAGCACCGAGAGAAAGAGCAACATAGCAACTAGTTGGAGGGAAGGAGGGAGGGAAAGAGACGGAGGATAAGTAACAAAGGGATTGAGGCAAATCTGATGCTGGAAAATACATATATTAGATAAATGACTTCGACATTATTAGAGTAATGCTGTGAGTCAATAGTCCTCAGAGAGATTGTTTGACAAGCAAGGTCCTAGCATGTTGACACTGGCACTGCAAACACCAGCCGCCATTAATTACAGAAGCTCCAGTTTAATAAAGTCCTAAACATTTAGAGAGAGGTTAAGCACATTGTAAATTGACATCTGTACCAATATTTAGCCAGAAACAATGTATGGCAGGACTGGAAGCCACAAAGATTTGAGAGAATAGAAACCAGTTTGGCTATAATACTATTGGTTGTATTAAGGGTGATGGATTAAAAAAAAAAAAAAGTAAGCTATTTTTCTACTAAGATACTATGCAGTTCCCCTTGCATTCCCTTAAAAAAAGTGTAAACACTGTGATGCTTTCAAACTGTTTGTTTATGGCATTAGTTGGAGGCAGGACTATCTGTTTTTTTCAACCAATGGAAGAGAGGAGAAGCAGGGACCTGATTCAAATTATTGCCTTTACGATTTTGTTTGCACAGAAATTAAACAACACCTTATGGTTTTTGCAATTAAATAATAATAATAATTATTATTATTATTTCATTTTTTTAAGTGTGTCATTTTTGGCATTAAAAGAAAAAATATATATATTTAATAAAATAATAATATATATTTTTAACCAATGGAAGACAGGAAGACAGTGTTCAAGAAACCTGTTTGAATATATATATATATATATATATATTTAAAGAAATTACACATTTCACCTCTAATTTTATTTTTTCAATTCTATTACAATAATAATAATAATAATAACTAATATTATTATAATTATCAGCATCATCATTACACACGTCACCTTCTTAATATATTTTAATGTAATAATAACAATAATAATAATTATTATTATTATTAACTGAAGTGTTCAATTTGTTCTTAACAAAACTGCAAAAAAACTGCATAATATAATGATGATGATATAATAATTATAATTAATACAACAACAATAATAATTATTATTATTATTTATTTATGTATTTATTTTTTGAATGTGTGTAATTTTTTGCATCAAACAAAAATAATTACCATTTAATATAATAGTGATAATAATAACAACTTTTCCTGTGTTCCATTGGTTAAAAAAACATACATTATTATTATTATTATTATTATATTAAATAGTAAAACTTTTTTCTTTTGATGCAAAAAATTACACAATTCAAATTATTATTATTATTATTATTATTATTATTATTTAAAGTGTGCATTTTTTGCATCACATTAAAAAAAGAATGAGGAATTATAATAATAATAATAATAATAATAATAATAATAATAATAATATTATATATATATATATATATAAAATATATATAATTTTTTTTTTACCAATGTAAGACAAGAAAAGTGTTAAGGAAACCTGTTAATAGTTATTATTTTTGTAAACTTTTTGCAAAAGTTTGTACACGTTTAATCTGTAGTTTTATTTTAATATTTTTAAATGTCGATAATAATCATATTGATAATAATAATAATAATAATAATAATAATAATTATTATTATTATTATTATTATTATTATATTTATCATATATTTTGAATTTAATAATAATTACTATTATTTGAAGAGTTCAGTTTCTCTAACTGTAAAAAAAGATATATAATAATAATAATAATAATAATAATAATAATAATAATAATAGTAAGAAAAATATTATTAATAATAATTATTATCACCATCATAATCATCAACATCAACTAATTTCTATGTCTGTACAAACAAAACAGCAAAAAAAACAGCAAAAAAAAAAAACAAAAAGACTTCAAACAGGTTTCCTGGAAACTTTGCCTGTCTTCCATTGGTTAAAAAATAATTTATTATTTAGAAATATATATCTCTTCATATTATTATTATTATTATTATTATTATTATTATTATTATTATTAATTTATTTATTATTATTATTATTATTAGATGTGTGAAATTATTGGCATCAAATGGAAAATAATAATAATAATAATAATAATAATAATAATAATAATAAAGGATTTTTCCCCAACCAATGTAATTCAGAAGTAGTGTTTATAAAGCCTGTTTGAGAATAGTCGTTATTTTTACAATTTTGTTTGGCCATAAATTAAACATTTCACCCCTAATTTTATTTTTTCAATATCTATAATCATCATTACACACACCACCTTCTTAATATATTTTGAATTTATTAACAATAACTACTATTATTTGAAGTGTTTAATTTCTGCACCAAAACAAAACTGCACAAAATTTTAATATAATGATGATGATACGATGATTATTATTATTATTATTATAATGAAAAAATAACTAAATAAATGCTGAGAGAGAACATTTTACAAACTTTAAAAAACACCTGACTAGCTGAGTGAAAGAGAGATACACATTATTGTGTGCCAACTGCGCCAGTAGCAACGAGCACTCAGTCCTCTCTCCTCTTTAACCTTTCAGACTCTCTCTCTCTCTCCATCTCTCTTCCTTCATTGGCTCTATTGTTCAGCACTTATGTGCACCCCAAGCAGAAAACATGACAAGCTGTCCACTTGAGGAGAGACGACAGAAGGGAAAGTGAAGGAGAGAGAGACCGATACAGGTGATGGAGCAGGAGAAAGGGGACGGAATCGCCTGAGGAGGAACAGAGATGAGAATAAGAAAACACATCGAATGGAAAGACGGTGAGATAGTGGAGAAAAAAAAAGAGGAAGGAGCAAAACAGAGAATGGAGGAGAAAGACATAGGATAGAGTGTGAAGTTGAGGTCAGTAAACAACAAGGGATGTAACTTAGATGATGAGTTATATAACAGCAAATGAATAATTAAAAGTTCAAATGCTATTTTTTTTTTTTACTTTCTATTCATCAAAGAATCTTGAAAGCATTTTGTCATTTTTTTCACAAAATTATTAAAGGGGACGGATTAAAGGGATCGGATGCAAAATTCAGTTTAATATGGTGTTTGCATATAAGACACAGCCACCCTACAATGATAAAAATCCATTCACTCCTTTTTTTTAATCCCCAAAAAACCCAAACAGTCTCAATTATCAAGCTGTTTAGATTTTCTGAGCAGTATGACATCATACTGCTCAGGCCCCGCCCACAACCAATGATGGACCGTTCTGTATTACCATATTCCCACCCTCAGCCAGTTGTATGCTGTCCGCCATTTTCTCCGCACTCAAGCAGTTATGGCAACAATGTCATAATGCATCGCAGGTGTTTTGTATTTGGATGTAAAAGTGAACAAAAGAGCCTTAATTTTCTCTCAGACAAAATCAGTTTCAAGTCTCTACTACTTACGGTTTGGTCTGCACGATTAGGTTTATGCAGAGATCGCTGATCCATGACCACTCTAACAATTACAATAGGGTTTCAGCGCTTCTCATTTAGCAATATAATTTGTCACATTATACTGTTTTTACAGAATTTCTGATCAAATAAATGCAGCCTTGGTGAACATAAGAAGCAATAAACTCAAAATACATATCAGGGATTGTGTTACGGAAACTTCCGGTCTCAAGTCTTCTGTCCTAAATGAGATCCTTACTGAAATCACCATGGTTACCAAACAGATAAGACAGGATTCTAGCGTTGGATGTTTCTGTAATACGGCCCCAGGGGTATAAATATATAACACTGTATGGGTAATTATCACTGTAACATAACAGAATATATCACAATGTAGTAATTTTGGTTGAAAATGTAATAACGAAGTATGCCTTGTATTTTAATACAAGTAAGTAAAGATTCGACTGAGATCCTTCCATTTAATTTTTCCCTCTTATAATTTGATACTTGATGAACACAAACCAAAAGATAAGATTACTTATAATTAACAAACACTTAATACACCATATTATCAAGCAGATATGTCTTTCTTTACGGTTTTCTTCGTCTCTCTCGCCTCTTCTATTGCCGAGCTCATTGGTGATAATGACGGTATTTGAGCTGAACTGCTGCCCACCAGCATCTCCCACCTCAGCACAGTTATTTATAGAGCTCCACTCCTCTTCTATCCCTCTCTGCTGCTCTCTCCATCCCTCTACCTCACCTCTTTCTTTGTCGCCATCGCCCCCATCTCGATGGCTCTGCTCGTTTTTTTCAGTTGTTCTGCCCTCTCAGGACTTCTCCTTATTCTATCGATCAGTCTCTCCTACTTTCTGTCTCCTCTCCTCCTCCTAATTCCCTCTTTGCTTTCTTTTTCATTCTCCTATTGCTGCCTACTAAATTCTGCTCTTTATTAGCTTTTTTCCATTCTCATAATCCTTATTTTGTTCTATTGTACATATGTTCTTTAAGACAATGGCTTTTGGGAGAGGCTGTTCCGCAGGACACGGTATGTTTTGCTGCAAAAATACTTCAACCTAATTCAGTCCTAGTCATCACTGGCACCAGCTTACACACACACACACACACACACACACACACACACACACACACACACACACACACACACACACACACACACACACACACACACACACACACACACACACACACACACACACACACACACACACACACACACACACACACACACACACACACACACACACACACACACACACACCAAGCTGCAGATGCTCGCTGCGACAAACTCACATGTACACCACCATTTAAAAAGTTTGGACTTAATTTGAAGTCCCATTTAAAAGTTTAGAGTCTGTACAATTTTTAAATGTTTTTGTCTCTTATGCTTACCAAGGCTGCATTTATTTAATCAAAAATGCAGTAAAAACTGCAAGACTGTAAAAAAGTATCACAGTTTTAAAAAAACTGTTTTTTAACATATTTTAAAATGCAATTTGTTCCTGTGATGGCAAAGCTGCTCAAGAAACATTTCTTATTATTAATATTGAAAACTGTTTTTTAGGATTCTTTAATGAAATGTCACATAAAAAGACGTTTATATGTAGTCCACAAGAGAAAATAATAGTTGAATTTATAAAAATTACTGTCCTGAACAGTTAAACTGCTCACTGTTCTTATGTAAAATCCTTTAGGTCCATCAAATTCTTTGGCTTTTCAGCATTTTTGTGTATTTCCAACAATGACTGGATGATTTTGAGGTCCATCTTTCACACTGAGGACAACTGAGGGACTCATATGCAACTATTACAAAAGGTTCAAACACTTACTGATGCTTCAGAAGGAATGCATTAAAAGCCAGGGGTGTAAACTTTTGAACAGAATGAAGACTTTTCGTATTTCACCTCAATCTCTTTTTTTTTCCATTTAGTATTGCCCTTTAGAAACTACAGGAGACACAGAAGACAAAATAAGTTGTTTCCTTCTGGAGCATCAGTGAGCATTTAAACCTTATGTAACAGTTGCATGAGTCCTTCAGTTGTCCTCAATGTGAAAAAACAGATCTCAAATTCATACAGTCATTGCTGGAAAAGGTTAAATTCCACAGAAATGCTGAAAAACCAAAGAATTTGTGGGACCTAAAGGATTTTTTCTGAAGAACATCAGGCAGTTTAACCGTTCAGGACCAACAAGAGACTCATGAACGACTATCACAAAACAAAACAAAAAAACAGATGCAGATCATTCAGGTAACAACATAGTATTAACAACATTTTGCAGATTCTGCAAGGTGTATGTAAACTTTTGACCTTTACTGGGTTTTAAAACAGATTTTTTTTGTAACAACGTAAGAGTTTTTTCTGTCAATTTTGATTAAGTTATTGCATCCTTGCCAAATACAAATTCATTTCTTTCAAAAACTTACTGACATTAAACTTTTGAATGATAATGTATGTTTTGTAACTTATGAATAGTTACAAAATGATATAAAGACTTAAATTTTTCTTCAAAAGGTTTGTAGATATATATAGATATAGACACTATGCTTAAATATTTATTTTTAAACAATTTTTAAAGGCCAAAATGGACTACAAAAACAGCTAAAAACTTCTAATGATGCACTTTATGAAGTTTGAAGCAATCTTGTCCTGTAACTCTGTATGCGCAAGTATTTACTCTGGGGTCTTACTGGCCATTCATACAAAACACGTCTTTGCTTCCACCGTTTTGGACACTGAGATTGTAATACGTTTTTAATTGGAAAGTATTAACAGGATTGAAAAAATTACATTAAGAGGTTTTAAATTTTGGTTTCGATTACTTTTCAATTAATCGTCCAGCCTCAAAGATAAAATTGTTTTTAATTAATTGTTAAAAGTTTTTAGAACTCATAAATTCCATACTTCAAATATTCTCATTTAATAGTTTCGATGGCTTTACTGTAACTCTAAAATTAAAAAAATGATCATAATGAAGATGAAACTCACCAATATTGGGGTGTTTGAGTAGACGACAGATTCGGGCCTCACGTTCCAGTTTCTGATGATCTGCAGAGGAAAGAGAGAGAGGGAGAAAAGCAGGTTAGATATTTGAGGTGGCTGATGGCTTGTTCTCACAGCTATAAAATAAAAAGGACACCTCGACTGAGGTGCGAGCAGCTCTGTCCTCTCCGACGAGAAGAGAGAACATTTCTATACGTAACGACTTTCACGACTTTTTCCACCGGTGTCATAGATGCAAACCGCAACGCCGGAGAGTTAAGGGGGGATAAACAATTCAGAGAAAAGAGAAAAAATAAATAAATAAATAAATAAATAAATAAATAAATAAAAAATAAAATAAAAAATAAAATAAAATAAAATAAAATAAATCCCAAATTATCTAGGGAATGTGATTTCGGTCCTCTCATGATAAGACATTGTAAATCATGTGTGTGTGTGTGGTTGTAAGAGTTGGGGTGAGGTTCAAGCTAATCTAGGGCTTATTACTGAAACATGTAATACGGTTGCGTGAGCTCGAAGGATGAATGTTGTGTAAAATTAAACAAACAAGCCCGAGGGCTCATTTCCTCACACTTGCAACACACACACACCACAGAGTCTAAATAGCAGCTCAATGTCTTGACTGGGGTTTATTCATCTTCTCAATGTAAAAATCACCCACCATGCGCTGCTGGAGGCCAGTGAGATTGGATGTGATTCATATTTTAGAAGCAAATAATAGGCTTTAATGTCAAATGAACAATGCTTTGATAGATTATATTCAGACAGGCTATGCAAGCCTACGAGACCTTGCTGATCAAACAGTAAACCTGCTGTAAAATTAAATATTTATTTTTAATCACTAATTTTATCTGGGTTTCCAGCTCTAAAAGAACTAAACATCCTTAAAAAATTGATTTTTTAAATGTACAAATTAACCTATTGGCAAACAGCTTTGCTTGTTACAAATGTAAAACTTCTAATAAATTAAGTGTAAAAAATGCAGTTAATTCAAGACAATTCTCTTAATTGTAATGTAAAAACATGCATTCATTAAAGCTGCTCTGAAACTATGAATTGTCAAAAGTGCTATACAAAATGTGAATTACTTATTAGTGTACACTAGTCTGCTTTCAACTGATCTTGTCTTGGCAACAAGATAAAAATACCTTTGCCAAGTTGGCAAATATAATCAGTTAAATATCAAGTAAATACCAAGGCAATTGCAAAGGTCTCAGATAGGGTTGGGTATCGTTTGAATTTTATCGATTTCGATTCCGATTCCACTTATCGATTCCGATTCTTTTCGATTCCCAGTTTCGATTCCAATTTAGTAAAAAAACAACAACAACAAACACAAAAGTCAAACATTAATATATCACACATGTTTATTTTCAGTGCTAGCTTGCAACATATTATTTTATTACAGGGGTTCTCAACCTTTTTTATATCAGGGCTCCCTTCTTCTCGGGTCAATTTTGCAAGGCCCCCCTATGCCTGACATTTCCTCTAAAGGGGTTTATTTTTTAACCTTTTTTATTAACCTAAACATTTGTTTTGCCTTTTTATTTTTCTCCTGCATGTTATAAAAAAATTCAAACAAACTTTAAATTAAAGCTATACTTTTGAATTTAAAAGAAAACCCTCTGCTCTAACTTTTTAACATGAATATACATACACAGATTTAAAGCACCTAAATAATTTAATTCAGACATTCTTCACAACTTCAGAGTACTCTTTCTTAAGTGACTGAATATCTACTGTTTGTATTTATTATAAAATACAGTAAATACATTGTAAATCTGTTTATGCTGGTGCTTATATGTGCATAAACACCACTGACCCTTACAAGATCCACCTCTATGGGTAAGCATTCATTATAAAAAACTCACAGGACATTCATTTTGAAAACTATGCGAATATTTTGAAATTTCACGCAAAAACACTATGGATCAGAGTCCCGAAAGCATGAATAGTTTGTGAATCAACAGCGGACTTATGCGTGCCTAATGTACGACTCTGATATACAAGAATGAATACATTAGGCACGCGCGAGTTTGTTACTATTACTCTGGTCATCTTTGCCTTTACATTACCGGGACGGTTTGTTTCATGCAGCCAAGAGATGAAGTAGATACCTGTCTTCCCGCGGGGGTATAAGTTACTTTTATGTGGGCTTTTGCGGAAATACAAAATAACATATATTCCTTCTGGAGCGGGTGGCGCAGGACTAAAATCTGTCCCTTGCAGATCTCTAAGATGAAGTTTGCGTGCAGCGGTAGATTTGTCTTCAGTTTATACAAAGCGTAGACACACTTTTAAACGCTTACCGCGATCCATCTTATCGACTGATGTCTACATTTCCGCGGAAGGTCCTGGCAGATCACTAGATGAAAAAAATGCACCCAGGAATCGAAACAAGGAATCGAAATTTTAATTTTATAACAAATATCCGATTCTTTATCTTAAGTATCCGATTCCAGAATCGGAATCGATTTTCAATTCCCAACCGTAGTCTCAGACAAGTCATGTCCTTAACTTAACTTGCATCGGTTGAAATGATTGTGTCATCCTGCTTTGCAAAAATCATCACATCCAAACCTGCCACTTCTGAACTTTGTCCTTAGAATCGGTGTCATTTTCTTAAGCAATCAAAAGTGGAGTGACAACCAATGGCCAATATGAACAGAAGAGTAAGACGAATGTTACAACATCACCACATGTATGTTGTGCAACCGGCATGGACAAAACAGTCAGCGTTCATCCGCCCTCCGAAATAAACACATCAGCTTGAGTCAGTCTGCAAATATTAATGCTGCCTAATCTGACATGCTTAAGCAAGATAGGAGTTTTGGGAGACAGAGTCTAGCTGACCTACTAACTGGCTCTGGGCCAAAACCTAGTGGGCTGCCTTCGTAGGCAGCATTTTAAGGTGTGCTCCTGACATGAAGACTGTTCCAAAATGTAGGCAGCATAAAAGACGCCTTCTTTCCGTCAAACTCTCAAAGGGTGCATTGCATGTGTCATTCACAGAGGTCAATACGAGCACACAGTGCTTGGTTAAAAACGACAAGCTCGGTTTATTTAAAAAAAAAAAAAAAGGGTTGCATTTCAGGCAAGATTCAGTCAAGCAGGGTTGCCAGGTTTTCATAACACAACCCGCCAATTATTAGTCAAAACTAGCCCAAAACTAGCCGAATATTCATATTTCAAGGGCTAAATATCACATTATAGGGTCACTTTAACCCACAGACAAGAAAACAATCCACAGCAACAGTGTTAAAGTAGCCTAATTCCACAGGAAAATCAAGGACTTGGCAACACTGCAGTCAAGATCCCTAAGAAGGCATGTGTCTAGGTAAGGTTTTGGGAACCGAACTATAGATTCGTTTTTTTAATGTAAATGTGCTTTCGTAAAAACACAATGAAGCCATGATTTTGTCCGATTATTGCATTTCATAAAATGCCACTTTCGAAAGGACATGTAATACAAAACACCCCATCTAATCAACTTAACAAGCACATCAACTGGAAGCTAAGTGACCTTTTTGCTTCGGTCGTCGGTTTGATTGAATGTGTTATTTGATTGTGCACGCATGCATCCATTATAATTTTCCACATATTGTGCTGTCTGTGGTCCAGAAGTCCTGCTTTTTTCTTCGTTATCACTACCCCGGTTTGTCTTGTTGACTTTCTTTCTTTCTGAGCTAGATTAGATGTTAGCCTTTCACACATGCAACCACACACACACACAGAGCAGACATGCTCCAAGCTAACAGGATTACATCCTCTCCCATCTTGCCCTGTGACCCAGTGGAAGATTAACCCTTAGCATGCCGCTGGCACAAATACTGTTTTCCTCCATAGCCCTTTCACTGCTGGCCAACACTGACCACACACACTCCAACCGCAGAAACCGGAGAGTGCCAAGATGGCACCAAATCCCTGTCACTGGATCAGCACGGAGACACAATGAACCCTTGTGAACCTAGAAACTAAGTAAACAAAGATGGGGCAAAGAAGTATATGGCACGAAAATATATATAAAATAGACATATATGAACATATCAGGGGCATTTCCTCCAGGGAGGCAGTGCCTCAAAATATTGGATGAGAAAAAATTGATAGTAGAAAAATAAAATACAAATTTTACAAAATCCAACATTTAAAAGTCTATAAATCAATTTTTTTCTAAAGAAACATTGTTCAACAGTGACACCAGCAGGTAAAGTTACAGTGGGAGTCCGCGTCTCTCTCGCCTCCCCTGAGCCTATTGAGTTTTAACTGACCCCCCTAAAGTGTGCGGTGAGTTTTTTGGGGGGTAATTGAGAATGAATGGGGGTAAGTCAGGTGATGCCTCCATTGCAATATGATTGGATATGACTGCTTATAATCGGCTGTGATTGGTTCATGTGATAAATCCCGCCTCTAGTGTGCGTGCAAGTTCTGCATTCATGAATCAGTCTGAATGAACAATATAATGGCGTTAATGGGATGACTAATTTATAAAAGTAAGTAAACAACACCACTTTTACATATAACCACTTGTTATGTCAAACGAAGACTTAAAATGGCATGAAAACATGATCTGTGGGAGTTTTTAGTCAGTAATCAGCTTGGTGAAATTTAAAGTAAATCTCTGCCTGTGACCAATATTTACAGAGCTTTAATGACTGATGATCTGAAAACTTCAAAAATGGTTAAAAGTTAACTATTAAAAAGAACAGAAGTTCACAAATAAAATGCATTGTTTAAATTCTTACTGCTTTGAGATATTATTTTGGAGTAAATGCTTAAAAACACTAACTTGACGAGATTCATACTTGGCTTTAATAAACAGAAATTGATTACATTAAAAATATAAAATAATTTTTGTTCTTTTTCTGATATATATTACACACACACACACACACACACACACACACACACACACGTTGATGTTCCACTTTTCAGTTCTTCATTTCTGCTTATCTCAAAAAACAGACAAAGTGACGATATTTCAGAATATTTGCATCGTCACACTCACACTAGCAAAATGTATGATTCTGTCTGTTAGAATGAGCTGGTTTAGCATTAAAATAAAATCTTTAAGCTTTAGATCCTTCCTTATATTTATATGTTCCTTAGTAAAAAATAAATATACTAACATGTATTTAAAATACATTTATTTCATGTTAAGTATACTAAAAAATACATTTACATATTGTGTACTTAATAAAAAATACCCTGCAGTTGTACCTTTAGTATACTAAACAAATATATTTAAAGTCTGCTAACAACTAATTTTGTACTTAATGCACTTTCATTTTGAGGAACTAGAGCTAAAGTCCAACTAAAGATATACTTAAGTATATCTGATTATGCTAAAGTGGAACTATTACACTACATTTTGCATTTAAAGACCGATATTATTTAAAGATCAAACAATAAATATCAATAGTGACATTAAAACACATTTTAGACTTAGTATTAAGAAATGTGCATTGTGCACAAGTAGTATTGCAAATAAAGTTTAATTACAATTTTTATCAGTAAGTCCCGAGCAATATGTCGGTAAATGTTAATATACTTGAACTTAGTATAAAATAAATGCTTTTAAAATCTATTAGTTTTTTACTAGGGTTTTACTTTATGTTCACAACCTACATTTATGCTCCATACATAAAAATTATACAAGATGATTCACTGCATTGAAAAATAGCAAAAGCTGAAGAAGTAGCAAAAGCTGTGTACCAAGATGAAACTTTATAGTGCTAAAACAGCATCAATTCCATTTGCAATCTTTTCATTATCAGAGTTCAAGAAAAGCCCTTACTTTTCAACCCGTCTCTTTCAACCATTTGGCTCTATTCCCATTTTTCACAATCCAATCAATTCCAGATGGTTAAATTCACATTTTGCTCTACATTCTCTTGTTGAATATCCTGTAAAGTAAAATAAGTTGTGAATTCCTTTACTAGTAACACAAAATTCACGGGATTCCCAGGTAATGTATGAACTTATAATCTATATACCTTTAAATAGAAGTGTCTGCTAAATATGTAAACGTAAAAACTGTGAGAAGTTTCACAATTCACATTAAGTGAAAGTGCAATCCACTCTTATATTCCTCACAGCCTCATTTACATTGCGACTGATTAAGCTCCACTAATGTAAAAGCTGAATACATCAACGGCAAATACGTTTTAAGATATTCTACTGTATCTCAGAAGTTTGATGGTCCCAAAAGTAACTGGAGAGGAAACTCCCTTCTATATTACAGAGGGACACATCAGCGTGCTGCTATCAAAACTACTTCAGTTTCACTACGGAAGATAACACACTCTCATGCTGCAGTAATTGTATTACAGACACACACAGCCCTCTAATCTGATGCATAATTAAACGCAGGGTAGAGATAGGAAGGGCCCTCTGTCCTGACATTCTGTGTAAAGGGTGAATAAGAACAGGACAGACAGGAAGACAATGGGGGAAAAGGGAGCCACTGAAAGGTTACAAAGAGGAGGCCAAACACTGGAACAAAAGCACTAAACCTGCATTGAATGTGAAACAGATCTTTTATTATGATGTTCATAGATAGATATATTCAAAGCAGCTTTAAAGGGATAGTTCATCTAAAAATGAAAATTACCCCATGATTTACTCACCCTCCAGCCATCCTAGGTGTACATGACTCTCTTCTTTCAGATAAATACAATCGTAGTTATATTAAAAAAAAATGTCCTGGCTCTTTATTAGACTTCAAAATCTCAACACCCATTCACACTCCGTGATATAAACTCACAATTCTGACTTTTCTCTGAATTTTGTAATATAAACTCATAACTCTTGACCTTTTTTTATTCAAAATGCTGTGACAAACTCAAAATCAGAATTCCATGATAAAAAAAGAAGAATTCCAGAATTCCACGAACTTGCAATTCCGACTTTTCTCCAAATTCCATGACATTAACTCGCAATTCTGCGTTATTTTTTAATCAGAATTCCATGATATTGTTACGGTCGGCGGCTTAAGCAGGATCTTGTTTACCTTTTGTTGCCCCTCTTTTGTGTTCTTGGCGTTACGCTATCTCTACGAGCGTGTAGGTGCGCTCTCTCTCTCTCTCTCCCTATCGCTCTCGCTCTCTTTTTTTTTTTTAGGTGGACGCACCTGTTTGTTGTTGCGAGGCTGATTAACAGTGGTTAAAAAGACGCCAACGAGGAGGAGAAGGAGACACAAACGGATTCTTGTGGGCCAGCCAGCAAAACTTTGTCCTTTTGTTTATTTTGTGTTCTTACTTTTTCTTTGTAGCTGTTGTCCAGTATGTTAAGTGTTATTTGGTAGCTAAATTCGTCAATGTCGTTCTGTTGAGTGAGTGAATAAATAGACTTGAATAGTAACATCGTTTCCTCATTCTTTTTATGTTACATAATCTCTCTTTTCGAGCCCTTTTAATGAGAGGTTGTAACAGATATAAACTCACAATTCTGACTTTTTTTCTCAGAATTCTGTAATATAAACCCACAATTCAGAATTTTTTAATCAGAATTCCGTGATATAAACTCGCAATTCTGACTTTTTTTAAATCAAATTTCTGTCATATAAACTCGCAATTCAGACTTTTCCCTCAAAATTCCATGATATAAACTCGCAATTCTAACTTTTTTCTCAGAATTCCGTAAAATAAAACTCACAATTCTGAATTGTTTTAATCAGAATTCCGTGATATAAACTCGCAATTCTGACTTTTTTAAAATCAGAATTCTGTCATATAAACTCGCAATTCAGACTTTTCCCCCCCTCAGAATTCCATGATATAAACTCGCAATTCTAACTTTTTTCTCAGAATTCCATAAAACAAACTTGCAATTCAGAATTTTTAAATCAGAATTCCGTGATATAAACTCGCAATTCAGACTTTTTTCCCTCAGAATTCTGTGATATAAACTTGCAATTTTGACTTTTCTCAGAATTCCATGATATAAAATTAATTCTTTTTTTCTCAGCATTACACGATATAAACTCACAATTCAGACTTTGTTTTATGTAGAATTCCATGATATATACTCACAATTCAGACTTTTTTCACAGAATTTTGTGATATAAACTTGCAATTCTGACTTTTTTTCTGAATTCCGTGACATAAACTCACAATTCTGACTTTTTAAAAATCTGAATTCCATGATATAAACTTGCAATTCCGACTCTTCTCAGAATTCCGTGATATAAACTCACAATTCTGACTTTTTTCTTCTTAGAATTCCATGATCTTAACTCACAGTTGGATGAACTTTACTGGACTTCAAAATCTCAACACCCATTCACTGCCATTATAAAGCTTGGAAGTGCCAGGACATCTTTTAATATAACTTCGACTGTATTCGTCTAAAAGAAGCAAGTCAAATACACCTAGTATAGCTTGAGGGGGAGTAAATCATGTGGTAATTTTCATTTAGAAAATTAGAAACATTTAAATTAGAATTAAAATTCAAGTTGGTACTGAAACTGGATTGGAAGTGAATTAACTAGAACTGAAATTGGATGGAATGAAATAGAAAGACTGTGAATTAGAACAGTGACGCAAAAGCACCACTAATCACCAGAGGCAGTGTGTGTGTGTGTGTGTGTGTGTGTGTGTGTGTGTGTGTGTGTAAGAGAAAGGATTACATGAGACATGTACTTGATGAAGCAAAATCACAACTCCCTTGCGTGAGCATCTGCACTATAAGCCTCTGCATGTGCGTGTGTGTCACCTCATCAGCTCAGATTGCAGGATGCCTTTCTTCCTTTGTTCCTTCACTCATTCATTTACTCTATGAATATGAATAATCCTGGGCAGTGCAGAAATCTCTTAAAGTCTTACCAACGACACTTCCCGTTGACATCATCCACAGACTTAGTCAACATAAAAAACTCACAATGACGCAATGCAATGTATTTAAATTAACAGGATATTCAAAAAGTTAAACTTGCTGAATAATTGCTGAAATCCTCACTGCCCGACTGAGCCACCAATTCATCAGAGAATCACTTATGCACACGCACGCTCAGTGTCCAAGCACAGACGTGCACACCTGCTCCATTACAATGCAGTGTGTTCCTGTGAAATACATTGATTTGTACATTCTGTGCTGAGGACTTAGAGGATAGCAACAATCTCAGAGTCCTCTCATCCTGTGAGAAATGAATGAGCTGCTGTTGTGACTTTGGATCTTACACACACACTTATCCAAAAATCCCTAGTCTCAACTTCAGACAACATCCCCATTCGCTAACCTCCCTGATGCATAACATACACCAAGCTCTTAGGTTTCAGTAGTTTAAACAGCAGAGCATGCTGCTATAATGCCAAAGTTATAAATTTAATCCCCAGGAAATGCATGAACTGATTTAAAAAATAATAATAATAATTTGTGTTTAACAGAAGAAAGAAACTCTTACAGGTTTGAAACAACATGAGAACAAGATGACAGTATTTTCATTTTTAGTGAACTATGCCTTTAATGCAGTGTGGACTTGATCTCATTCAGTCTAGTCAAAGGTCTGATTATGTGAGACAAATCAGGCCCTAATGTCATAATGCCCTTTCCAATCAATCTCAGAAAAAAAAATAATCTAAAAAAAAGCATCAAAAAGCGTTCTGCTTTGATTTAAGCTGGCAAGGATGTTTCCCAACCAGCAAACACATTGATAAAAGCTAAATTACAGCAGTTTCATGTTCCGTGACTTGTCAAGATAATGCCTTCATTAGGATGCCAGAGGGAAGGAGGAGGAGCTGAGAGGCAGTCGACTGAAGAGACACACACACACACACACACACACACACACACACAGGTAACCAATCCCCAAAAGCAAATGCTCAGTCCTAATATGGATACGGATGGTGCAGTGTTTAATTGCTTCATCACCCGTGCCATTTAGAGACAGAGTGTGTGTGTGTGTTTTAGTGTCGGTGTCAGTGTTTTGCTTTATTGTGCTGAAGCTCAAAGATCCGTGGGCTCAATTACTGGCCCACAGGCACTCCTGTGTTTGTCGCAATCAACAAAACTGCAGTGGCCGACAGAAAAGAGCAGGCGCAGAGGAGCGCAGACCCGCAGGGACACGGGTCTGGACCCAGAGCGCAAATCAGTATGAGCCTGGACAATTAATAGCCTGTCAATATCTGCTAGAAGCAGCTGGACACCGAGGCTCTTCCATTTTCCAAATGATGAAATGACCACATTTTTTCCAGTGACTAATCTTAAATATGACAAGAGGCCATTATGTTGAAGGAGCAGCCCCAAGCAAATAACATCATGCAGGCTTCGAGTTTAGAGTTACAGGAAACGGTGCATTATAATATCAAATTGGGGGGGATTTACAGTAACATTTGAGCTTATAAACATACATAAACTGTATGTTATATATAGCAAAATAAAGTAGGATAGGATAGCAAAATAAAGTGAACTGTGACATACTATACCTAAAATTCTTCATAAAGTGGACCAGTAAAATTGATAAAAATTTGGGACCAAAAATTTGATTTGACACTTTGACATGATTATGTTTTGTTACATACCTTTCTATCAAAGTTATCTGACATTATCAAGATGAATTTGTTCTGACACGATTTATCTCTTGAGTTCTTGTCATATTTTATTACCATTTTTGAAACTACAGCGAATAAACTGATAATGTGAGAGATTTTGAAGGTAAAAAAAATTTGGTGTGACCGAAAATGCGACTGGACATGAATTTACATTTGATAAAACAAAAAAACGTAATATATTTTATTATATTTATATTTAACATGATGAGATTCATACTTGGCTTTAATAAATAGAATATTGATTACATTGTTAAATGTAAAAATATAAAATATATTTTTTTCTCTGATAGTGTAAGTAATGTATATTTAACCAAGAAAATGTGACTGGGACATGAATTTACATTTGATTAAAAAAAGAAAAGAAAAAAAATGTAATATATTTTATTATATTTATAGATTATTAAATGTATTAATTTTATTATAAATATTATATATATTATAAAATATTTGTCTGCATAATTTATTCAATACATTTTTTTTAAACAAAGGAAAACATTCTTTCCTCTTTTAATTTCACGTCCACTCTAAGCTATTTCCATTCATTGTTTTTCATTGATTTTTATTCACAAATGAAATATATTTTTTTAATTGTTACTGCCTTGAGTTATTATTTTGGAATAAACGTAAAATGCTTAAAAATACTAACTTGATGAGATTCATACTTGGCTTTAATAAATAGAATATTGTTTACATTGTTAATGTTTAAATATAAAATAGAATTGTTTTGTTTTTTCTTTTTCTGATAGTGAGTAATGTTTATTGAACCAAAAAAACGTGACTGGGACATGAATTTACATTTGATAAAAAATAAGAAAAGAAAAAACTTAATATATTTTATTATAATTATTATAAATATTATATATTATAAAATATTTGTCTGCATAATCTATTCAATAAATATTTTTAAACAAAGGAAAACATTCTTTCCTCTGTTATTTTCCCGCCAAACTCCCGTTTCCCTCAGAAATTCACATTATGGAAGTAAAATAGCATACAAATGCAATTTCATGTCCACTCTATGCTATTTCCATTCATTGTTTTTCATTGATTATTATTCTACAAGCTGTATTGTAATGTCAGCAATTAGGAAATGCAATGATCAATTAGGTAATTCAATGAGGTGAAGCCACACCCGGATGTTAGAGCAAAGAGGGATGTGTCAACCAACTATAGCCATTCAATACTCTGTGCTCTGGGAAAGACTTTCTTCACCGGCAGAGGGTGAGTCTGAGGTCAGATGGGTTTACTTAAAAAAACAAAAAAAACAATCCAGGCCAAATCCATGCTGGGCAAACTGCCAGTCTTCACAACACTCACCATACCAACCACAACCACACAGACTCATGCCAAGTCTCCAGACTGAGTAAGTGAGCAAGTGAGTGCCACACAACATGACATGATGTATGTGTTTATCAGATGATTTTATGATGTATAAATAGTTTGAGTGAAAAAAGAATACATACGTCAAACACTAAATTACAGCATAAGGAAAAGAGCTGGTTTTTCTTTGTGTCTGTGCTTTTCTTCAGCATCCGGTACGACAATGTGTAGATCCATATAATGGATCAGATTACTATTTGGATTTAGTCGAGTACACCTTTAAAAGAAAAGCTCATCCATACATTGAACGATAGCTAGAATGATCATTCCCTAATTGAAATTCAAAAGGAAAGCCAGCCTTTTTGCAATGTGATGTCACAAAAAACGTCACGATCGCTGAGCAGCAGGCTATCAGAATGTATCTGACCCAGACAGAGCTGTCCCTAGGCACTGGCTGGCAAGGCCACAGCGTCTGCATCTCAAATCTCCACCGTTGCGGCGTCCTCCGTTTCTATTCTGCCCTTTTCAGTTTCAAAATGCCCCTTTTTGACTATTCTGAACTGATATTTTCAACAGATGCCCCTCAGCGCAATCCCTCGGTTCGGTCAGTGATAACACCACCACAATTCTGCTGTCCTGAGGGAAATATAAAGATAAAATGGTATTTCAAAAAAAAAAAAAAAAAAATTGTGAGTCTTCAGTGGGAGTGCACATCAACAGAATGTCAAGATGCATGAATACATAAGGAAAACCTTCAAATCACAGACTGACACTTTTTTTATTTGATTATACAAGCAAGCATAGAAAACCATACTGAACCTGAGGTAAAAAAGAAAAGCTAAGCAGCAAGAAATTACTCTATTAACATTTATTATTTAAAATTAAAACAAATCCGCAATTAAGCTCTTTAAACTAATTCTCTGACCCCTGAGAATTAAAGACAAAATTAACACTAGCTAGAGGACAAAATATGTCTATGTTTCTAGAAGTCTAGCGCTGGCACCACAATAACAAAAAAAGGCTGGTTACAAAGACTTTCCTGATCTCTTCCCATTACTCAAACTGTATTAGACTCCTGGCGTAATTGCTGTGGGAATACGATTCGCTGTGGTATTGTTGAATTAGCCCTGATGCGCCAGGCCAAGACAACTGACAATGTTCTGATCTGATCCAGGTCTGCAGGCCTGAAACACGGTACAGTTGGCGTCACGGCAAAGCTTGTAAATAAGCTTGATTCTGCCAAATTTACATGAGAAGCAACAGATGCCACCTCGAGGGACAGGCAAAGACGCACACACTAAATGAGTATAAATAGAGAGAACATTGAATCCACCTTTATTAGTGGTCAGTGCTGTTATAGACCTCAGGGAAGACGTCATATTGAATTTTATGAAGATGAAAACAAGGCTGTGAGAAATAGACTAGACACTAGAGTTTTAGAGAGATGGATGTTCTATGTGGTACTCTTGTGAATGTGAATAAAGGTTTTTTTTTTTTTTTAGTGATAGTTGTTCATGAGGCCCAGGTTTGTCCTAAACAGTTAAACTGCCTGCTGTTCTTCAGAAAAATCCTTCAGGTCCCAATAATTCTTTGGTTTTCCAGCATTTTTTTGTTTTTGAGCCCCTTCCAACAATGACTATATGATTTTGAGATTTGTCTTTTCACACTGAAAACAACTGAGGGACTTATATGCAACTATTACAGGAGGTTCAAATGCTCACTGACGTTTCAGAAGGAAAAACAATGCATTTGGAGTTGGGGGTGAAAACTTTTGAACAGAATGGAGATTTTTCTTGCCTAAATGTAATATTTTTCATTTAGTACTTCCCTTCAGAGGCTGCAGAAGATAGTTACATGTTTCCTAGAAGACAAAATAAGTTAAATTTACCCTGATCTTCAAATTCAAAAAGTTTTCACCCCCGGCTCTTAATGTATGGTTTTTCCTTCTGGAGCATCAGTGAGTGTTTGAACCTTCTGTAATAGTTGCATATGAGCCCTCAGTTATCCTCAGTGTGAAAAGATGGATCTCAAAATCATATAGCCATAGTTGGAAGGGGTTCAAATACACAAAAATGCTGAAAAAACAGAATTTGTGGGACCTGAAGGACTTTTCTGAAGAAGAGCGGGCAGTTTAACTATTCAGGCCAAACAAGGGCCTCAAGTACAACTATCACCAGACAAACAAAAAAAAACACAGCTGTGGATTATTCGGGTAACAACACAGTATTAAGAATCAAGGGGATGTAAACTTTTGAACAGGGTCATTTTTATAAATTCAAATATTAATATTTTCTCATGTGGACTATATGTAAACAGATAGCAGATTCTGAAAGTGGGATGCAAACTTGAACTCAACTGTAAGACTTCTTTTACAAGGCTACATGACTTAGTAGGTGTTTAAAGGATTCTAGGTGTTTTTAAGATCTACTTCTAAGCACTTTTAATATGCAAGCCCCAACATGGTCGTTTTTGCACATTAAGCTGAAATAAGCAAAAGTATTCTAACATCAAAAACATTACATCACCAGTCTAAGTGACTCAGCAGTTAGTGGAAATGGTTCGGAAGTGTTTCCCTAGAAACAGCATTTGGACAATTACGCCATCCACAACAGGAATCTGAATCTCCAGACAGCAGCATTGCATTCATACTTTCCACAGGGGCTAGCGAAATCATCAGAGAAGGGGATTCTGGGTAATGCGGAACTGAGCCCAATGCTCACCGCACCTGTGGTGCAAAACAACGGTAACCAAGCCGCAGGAGGTACGGACGTAAACAATGCATTCCCAACATACACCTCAGCCCCTGTCGCAGCCTGAGAGGGCAAATTAGAGCAGATTATTCCCTTCAGATAGAAACCGAAAGCTACGGCTCATCAGAAAGAGCCTCTCAACGAAGGCAAAGGTGGCGTGCGTCATGTAATAGCTTTTAGCTGCGCATCGCCCTCCCCTCTGCGTGACGTTCTATAACCCCGGTCATCTCTCACAGGCCATTTAAGCTTTTCTCTCTGACGTTTATGACAGATCTTCTCTTTTCCGAATGCTGCTGTTATTAAGAGTCTCAGCAAAACATGGCGGGCCATGCAGGACGTCACAAACCAAACACTCACCACAACACTAATTAACAAACCAGTGCCTGAATGAAAAGATGTATCTGGTTGAGCTCTTTTAATGTGATAACAAAGTCCATCGATGCAACAAAACCACTTAGTGGTTCCATTTTCAGAATTGCATGAGTGAATGTGCATCCACTTCATTAGAAAACCAGATATTTGTATGCATCTAAATGTTCATTTAGTAGTGCACTATACAGATGACTGTCATTACACACTGATGACTGATCAAATTTACCATACATACACTATTGCTTAAGATGAATCAAAGTTTTGTCTCTTCTGCTCACCAAGCCTGCATTCAAAAACAGTACAATTTTGAAATATTTTTACTATTAAAAATAACCTTGTTCTATTTGAATATATTTGAAAATGTCATTTATTCCTGTGATCAAAGCTACATTTTTTAGCAACATTACTCCAGTCTTCAGTGTCACACGATCCTTTAGAAATTATTCTAATATGCTTGTTGAAAACCATTATACATTATAACATTATAAACATCTTTACTGTCACTTTTAGTCAATCATTTTTGCTGAATAAAAGATTAAAAAAAAAAAGTTGAATCAAAAATGTATTTTGGTACACTTTTTTATTATTATTACATTAAGTATTTACATTTCAAAAATGCTTGTTTCTGAATAATAAAATGTATTCAAAAAGTGTTCAAAAAATTATAAATTTTATATATTTGCATCAAACAATATCTTTATCTACTTTTACCATGATATAAAATTACAAAATTTGGTCATAAATCATTCTAATATGCTGAAACTTTTATTATTAGTAGTAGTAGTAGTAGTAGTAGTAGTAGTAGTAGTAGTAGTAGTATCAATATTTAAAACAGCTCAGTATTTTTCTTCAGGATTCTTTATGAATATAAAGATCCAAAGATCAGCATTTATCTGAAATAAAAAGCTTTTGTAACATTATATACCATTCAAAAGCTTTTAGATCATTACAATTTTTTTTGTGGGGAAAGAAATTAGAGAAATGAATACTTTTATTTAGCAAGAATGCTTTAAATTTATCAAAAGTGATGATAAAGACATTTATAATGTCACAAAAGATTTCTATTTCAGATAAATGTTGTTCTTCTGAAATTTATATTCATCAAAGAAACCTAAGAAAATTTCTACTCAATGTTTTTAACACTTTTTTTTTTTTTGAGCAGCAAATCAGAATATTAGAATGATTTCTGAGGGATCATGTGACTGGAGTAATGATGCTAAAAATTCAGCTTTGAAATCACAGGAATAAATTATATTTTAAAATCTAATCATATAGAAATCAGTTCTTTTAAATAGTAAAAATATTTAAAATATTACTGTTTTTGCTGTACTTTCGATCAAACAAATGCAGGCTCGGTGAGCAGAAGAGACTTATTTAAAAAAAAAACAACAACACTAAAATCTTACTGTTCAAAAACTTTTGACATGGTAGTGCAGCATAAATTTTTTTTTTTGGAGTTTACATAAATTTTTAAAGGAAAAAAATGTTTAGGTGTGAAGCTGAGGGACACACGTCTCACACGTCACACGTCCCAACTGTAAGAATGGATGAATGCACACAGTGTCAAATAAAAGACAAAACCCCACTCATGTCCACACACAGGAGTGAGTGATAGACAGAGGGAACCGTAGGAAAGAGTAGAGCCCAGAGGCAGAAAGACCATGGGCGTTAAATGGGTCAAGGAGAAAGGGATCCAAAGAGCATCATACTAACACACAACGACACCAGATCTGAAAAGAACACACAGAGAGAAAGAGAAAATCCAAGCTTCGACAACAAACTTGGCGAAGCTTCAGCTAATGGAGTCAGCCTAGCCCCTGACCTATTATCAAATTAATTTTAACATTTCATTACAATATGCATGCCAATTAGATTTATGAAACTCATTTGTCCTCAGGAACACCCAGTAGTCATAAAAAGCAAACCGCACTGATAACTAGATTCTCAGTTCCTAAAGGAAATACCAGTATGGCAGCAGAAGAACAGTCTTAAAGGGATAGTTCACCCAAAAATGAAAATTACCCCATGATTTACTCACCCTCAAGCCATCCTAGGTGTGTATGACTTTCTTCTTTCAGACGAATACTATCAGAGTTATATTAAAAAATGTCCTGGCTCTTTCAAGCTTTATAATGACAGTGAATAGGTATTGAGATTTAAGTCCAAGAATGTGCATAATAAAAAATATCCTGCACAGCTCCATAGGGTTAATAAAGGCCTACTGAAGTGATTCAATGTGTTTGTGTAAGAAAAATATCCATATTTAAAACTTTGTAAGCTTTGTAAGTCTTAAATATGGATATTTGTCTTACACAAACACATTGATTCACTTCAAAAGGCCTTTATTAACCCACCGTGAGCTGCGTGGAGCACAATGATGGACGGATGCACTTTCTTGGACTTCAAAATCTCAACACCGATTCACTGTCATTATAAAGCTTGAAAGAGCCAGGACCTTTTTTAATATAACTCTGATTGTATTCGTCTGAAAGAAGAAAGTCATATACACATAGGATAGCTCGAGGGTCAGTAAATAATGGGGTAATTTTCATTTTTGGGTGAACTATCCCTTTAAGCAAACCATTTTACCAGTATTTTTTGATTGGTAAGTTTGTATTAAATTATATAATACAGAACTTCAAAATTTAAAATTAAAATAAAAACATTTCAGAGGGCAATATTACAATGTTTATACATTTTTCAATTGTTAAAGTGTTCTGGTTCAGTTACTAAAATTTAACTGAACCATTAAAATGTAATGCAAAAAATAAAAAAGCTCATTTCACAGAGTTAATTATTTTATCAAAATAAAAGGGGTTCATACAAAATGCATGTTATTTTTATTTAGTACTGACCTGACTAAGATATTTTTGTTTAGTAATAGTTGTTCATGAGTCCCTTGTTTGTCCTGAACACTTAAACTGCCTGCTGTTCTTCCGGAAAAAAAAAATCCTTCATGTCCCACAAATTCTTTGGTTTTTCAGCATTTTTGTGTATTTGAACCCTTTCCAACAATGACTGTAAGATTTTGTGGTCCATCTTTTCACACTGAGGACAACTGAGGGACTCATATGCAACTATTACAGAAGGTTCAAATGCTCACTGATGCTCCAGAAGGAAAAACAATGCATTATGAGCCGGGGGTGTAAACTTTTGAACAGAATGAAGATGTGTACATTTTTCCTTTTTTGCTTAAATATCATATCCTTTTTATTTAGTACTGCCCTTCAGAAGCTACAGAAGATACTTACATGTAATACATGATACTTAAAATGACCTGATCTTCAAATTAAATTCATAATGCATTGTGTTTCCTTTCCTCTTATTTTGGTAAAATATTTAACATAGTACAGATTCTGCAAGGTGTACGTAAACTTTTGACTTCAACTGTACATACTACATCAGCCACTGATGACATAGCTTGTTCCATAAGTTCTTCGACCTATGACAACAACAACAACAACTACAACCGCAAAAACATAACCACTGCCAAAAAGTACATTTCAACCGCAAGGAAACACTTTCTTGGTACATATAGAACTGCCGGCTCAACAATACTCTGCCATATATTCTCAGCTTTTTATATCTGACAGTTTCTCAACTCCTGTAGCCTCATGGGATAGTAAAGTGTCCACTTCAGAATCTAAGCATACTTTATCTGGGTATTTGCCTATTTTTATCATGAATACTGAGTATTTGGACGTGCTACGCACTTTCTGTAGTGCTTCCTGCACAATATATATGACCCTAGACCACAAAACCAGTCATAAGGGTCCATATCTTTTAAATTGAGATTTATTCATTATCATATGAATGTTCAAATCATATGAAGAAATAAGCTTTCCATTGATGTATGGTTTGTTAGGATAGGACAACATTTGGCTGAGATACAACAATTTGAAAATCTAAAATCTGAGGGTGCCAAAAACGAAATATTGAAAAAATTGCTTTAAAAGTTGTCCAAATGAAGTTCTTAGCAATGCATATTACCACTAAAAAATTAAGTTTTGATATATTTACGGTAGGAAATTTGAATGGAACATGATCTTTACATCCTAATGATTTTTGGCATAAAAGAAAAATTGATCATTTTGACACATACAATGTATTTTTGGCTATTGCTACAAATATACCTGTGCTACTTAAGACACAGGGTCACATATAGTAGAAAAAATGCATTTTTTTGAAGCATGGCATAGTCAATGTAAGAAAAAGCTGACAATAAATGATTAAAGGTGTTAAATGCATGCAAAAAAAGACAACCACAAGTCAGTATGCAAATATATACAAGAAAGAATACCAATCACAATTCGGTATGCAAATATTACATACATGACACCAACCCTGATACTTAAATTTTGAATGTGAGTTTTTAAAATCTCTAGAAATACAAAGTTTGAAGGAGACAAATATTAACTGGAGAAATGTAATACTTAGGGTAATTCAGAATGTGTGAGGAATATGAGTACAAAGCTGCCTTGCAAGCAATCTAATGACTTGAGCCAACAACTGTAATGTCTTCACAGAGACGCATGCAAATCTGTGTATGATATATCGTCTTTTTATAACCCGAGTGCATCATCTTTCCTCAAACAATCTGAAAGGCGCACCGAGCTGTTGAACACATCACCAAACATAACTTGTATCATGTTTCAAATGCGCTTAATCCAATTCAGCTCATTTCATCTGCATTTTAACTGCATCAGGGAGGCATGCGGAGACGCGTTGTTCGCACTGTAATAAAAGAGACGGAGCGAGTCACTCTCCCTTTCTGAGAAAACGCCGACCCGTTCTGTAATGTAACAGGACTGAATTATTCACATGTAGCCCTCTGGAGGAAGAAAGAGGAGAAAGGAGTGAGATGCAGGGCAGGGAGAAAGTGGGACATGCAGGAAGAAGAATGGGAGTGTCAAGCTCGAAGAACAGGAAGAGGTGCCATCAGGGCTTCGAGGAACTCTCAAGGTGAGACAAACCTCTGGAACAGCAGGTTTAAAATATGGTTTTTATACTTTGTTCATACACTCTTAAAATAAAAAAAAAAGGTTGTTTAATGGCATGCAGGAACATTTCAATTGTACAAACGGTTCTTTGTAGTGGTAAAAGGTTTATACCAGGGATCATCAAATCTGGACCTCGAGATCCATTTTCCTGAAGAGTTTAGCTCTTACCCTAATCAAACACACCTGAGCATGCATATCAAGGTCTTCAGGATCATTAGAGAATCACAGGTAGGTGAGTGTGATCAGGGTTGGACCTAAACTCTGCAGCGCATTGGACCTCCAGGGTAAGATTTGGGGAACCCTGGTTTATACTATACTATAACAAAAATGTTTCATTTAGGAACTACTCAAGGTGCAAGGTTCTTCTAAGAACCCAAAATGATTCTTTCATGACATTGTTGTGAAAACACCCTTTTGGAACCATTATTTTTCAATTAAAAATAACTGAGATTACTAAAATATTATTTATATATAATAATAATAATATAAAAAATAATGAATAATATTATTATATTTAAAATACATACATATTTATTCAGGCAGAAAAACAAAAATTCTAATATGATTTCTATATTTATTTAATATATTCTAATAAAATTCTATATTTATATTTTTATATATATATCAAATTTGTGTGTGTATCTAAATAAAAAAAGTTAAATCATTGCAATTACTAAAATACCATTTATATGAAAAATATTTTAAAAATCTAATATTTGTTTAACTTACTAAAATATTATTTATATACACAATACTATTAAAATATAATAAAACAAAATAATTGTATTTAAAACACATACATGTATACAAATAAAACATAATTATTAATAAATAATATAAAATAATAATAATAATAATAATAATAATAATAATAATAAATGTATACATATTTGTTCAGACCGGTTCAGACTAAATGAAAAAAAATCTAATGTTTATGTGTATCTAAATAAAAGTTACTAAAATATTATACAATAATAATAACAAATATAATAATAAATAATATTAACTAAAAAACTAAATACATATTAAAATATATACATGCATACATATAACAATAATATAAAGTTAAAAAATATTTAAATATATGCATGTATACATATTTGTTCAGACTAAATGAAAAAAATAAATAAAACAAATCTAATATGTATGTGTCTATCTTAATAAAGAAATGTTAAATTAGTTACTACGGTTACAAAAATATTATTTATATACAATAATAATAAAATATAATAATAATAATAATAATATAATTATAAAAATCTAAAACAAAATGTTTATATTTAAAATATATGTATGCATAATTGTTCAGACTAAATTAAAAAATGCATATGCATTTAAACAAAAAATTGTTAAATAATTGAAACTATTAAAATATGTATTAATATTAATATTAATATTTAAACTATATTATGTATACTTATTTGCTCAGACTAAATTAGACAGGCAGAGTTGACCACTAGCAACTACCAACGACGGTACCTGAGAAAGAGAGAGAGAGAGAGAGAGAGAAAGAGAGAGAGAGAGAGAGAAAGGCAGCCTAAGAATAGCCCAGGGAGAAGGTGTGCGTCCCCTCAGACATGAGCCTAGATATATTTGGAGAGATGAGGCCCTCTGGGAGTGACCTAAAGCACAGACAAGCACACACACACAAACTGTTTAGTCCACCGCTTTTCCCTCCTACGCGGACATTCATACCTGCAGCAGGCTTTACTATGGGGGGGGAAATTGCTTTTTGAATAAATCCAGACAGAGCAACAACACAAGTCTGTCGGAGTGCAGCATATGGGCTTTCTGATCTTCAGCAAATTAGATGTTCCATCAGGAACCGCTGAACAGCTGTTCACAGTAACCAGCAGAGCCATATTTGAAGAATCATGACTGTGCAGGAGAACCGTAGAGGAAAAGCTCACTCCGTGTTTAATGAGGCAGCACAACAAAAGCTAGGCGAACGCCCCACGCAAAAAGAACAGCATCAGAACAGTTCATTAAATCAGAGGGATTACATAATATAAACACCAGAGGAAAATATTCATTGTTCACTACAACTCAATCCCATGATGTTTTGTCTTGGCCAATTTAGAAAACTAAAAAGAGTTTTTTGCAAAATAGTGCATCAACAATTTTGCCTTTTGCTACACACACACACACACACACACACAATTATGTAACTTGGCATATTATATGCATGCTGTCAATTTTCCTTTACTAAAACCTAAAGAGATCTGCAACACGTTTGGCAGTTTTTTATATCTCAAGGCAGAATGTTCATTTCAAAACAAATTTCAAAGAGACCGTGAACACTCTCCTGCTGAGAGCTTGCCTGCTATACTTCACACACACTTTCTTCTGACAAATAACTACATATGAGATAAGATCACCGCTAATAGGCCAGTCAGAACGCATACACATACACATACACATACTAAGTCCTATCAGGTGTGACAGCAAAAATGTAAAAATCTTCATGAGAGCACACCTTATCTTGTTTGTTAAAGATGAAGTCCTTTGTTTTACATGCGACTCTTGCTATAAATTGATTTTGAATAATCCAGCTCCGATAATAATAATCCATGCCAGCTGTGATACTGCTGTATGTGATGTTCAAGAGAAACAATGTTTCAAAGTATTGCATTATTTCACCTCGTGACTGATATTCTCACACTAAGAACTGATATTTTCTGTAGTTTTTTCCTAATTTGAATATTTAAAAGATTTTAAAAAAGCACATATCATGGTATTAGGTCAGTGCACACTGAATTATTCTTATTCAACCAAAATCCAAATTTGCTAAGAATACAAATGCAAAAAGAAGTCAAAATGCAAAAATAAAATGACTAAAAAAAAAAAAATACAGCATATGTAAATGTGAAACATAAATAATAAAATTTAATAATAATAATAATAATAATAATAATAATTCATTATTATTGTTATTATTATTATTATTATTATTATTATACTCAACCTTAGGTGAGACCCCTTCCAAATAACACTTTAAATAATTTTTTTTAATGTATTTAAAAAAGAAGCCACAGTGAAAGTGTCCAGTCCAAAAATGGCAACAAGAAAGAAAGAAAGAAAATAAATAATAATAATAATAATAACAACAATAAAATGTATTATTATTATTATTATTATTATTACTAGTAATGTTTCCTGACCAACTGATTCATGAAATAAAATAAAATAAAATGAGAGAACAACCCTCACTGAGATTAATAAAATAAAATAAAACTCGGTGAAAGAATGGTGAGAGAACAACCTTCACTGAGACATAAAATAAAACAAAAAAAACAAAACAAAACAAAACAAAAACAAAACAAAAACAACCCTTAATGAGTTTAATAAAATAAAATAAAATGAGAGAACAACCCTTACTGAGATTAATAAAATAAAATAAAATAAAATAAAATAAAATAAAATGAGAGAACAACCCTTACCTAAGATTAATCAAATAAAATAAAATAATAAAATAAAAATAAAATAAAACTCAGTGAAAGAATGGTGAAAGAACAACCCTCATTGATGTTTAAAATAAAATAAAATAAAATAAAATAAAACAAAATGAGAGAACAACCCTCACTGAGTTTTAAAATAAAATAAAATAAAATAAAATAAAATAAAATGAGAGAACAACCCTCACTGAGATTAATAAAATAAAATAAAACTTGGTGAAAGAACGGTGAGAGAACAACCCTCACTGAAATGAAATGAAAATGAAATTAAATGAAATTAAATGAAAACAACCCTTACTGAGATCAATAAAATAAAATACAATTAAATAAAATAAAATAAATAATTTAATCAAATTAAAAATGGTGAAAGAACAGTGAGAAAACAACCCTCACTGAGGTGAATAAAAAAATAATAAAATAAGCAATGCATAAACATAAATATATAAATAAATAAATATTATGTGAGTCCCCTTCAAAACACTTCAATCCCACAATCCTGCAAGACCATTCTCTGCAGAGCTGCTGTAACACTGCTCAGAAGAACACAAACACAACAAGCATGTCTAATCAAGCAAACACACGCTTTCACAGACACTTCAGCTCCTGGTTCTTCCAGATTCAGGTAGAGATTATCAAGTTAAGGTCGTGAAAGGAATTCACAAGAAAGACTGAAATGGATACCACAAATGACACTCAACAAGAAACAGCTCTGCTCCTCTCTTCTGACATTCCTCTGAAAGCAGAAGCTGAGATGTCCACAGATACATCTCATTAAAACAGCCGACGGCAGGTTTTCTCTTCTGAAACCCTCAGAGACGGTGCGGGGGAGCGATAACAGCTAAACAACGACTTACACTGCCTTGCTTCTACAAGCGCGAGTTTTAACTTACCCTTTCAATACTAGACAAGACAGGGCGTCTTGTTATTGATGGATTACCTGTCCAACATATCAGTTCAATTAAACTGACCCCATTTATTTCAATAAATGTTCCTGGACTTACTGTGCATGATTTATTTAAATTACATTAACACTGATGCATTTGATTTACACTGAATTTTTTTCCTGGGAAGAAGAAAAATGGCATTTACTGCTAATGCAACAAAGCTTGCTTTATATTATATTAACATGCTTGAATTACTCTTGGACACCCCTCCTTTCTTATATAGCACAAAACAGAACAGGAAGACTTTGACAGTACTTGAGGAAGGAGTTTGGAGCAAGGCTTTTCTCTAACACTCAGCAGCACACTACACAAATGAAGCCATTAAAACCGCTCTGCTGAAAGAGATCAATACAGATTTCAGCTTATCAATCAGTATAAGACTCACTGCTATTAAGTATCCAATGCCCTTAAGTCTTGCGGTAATACATGGTAATCAGAGTAGAGAATGCAGTGTTCTTTATGACTGTTGTGAGATGGTTTTCACTGGGAGCTGAATGCAGCAAAATTCAGGATTAGAATTTACAGTAAATGACATTCTGGTTATTCCTTCACTCTAAGTCAATTCATTTAAACAATTAATAAATTAGCTCTATTTTTTATTAATACTTTTATTCAGTAAGTTTAGATTAAATACATCAAAGGAGACAGTAAAGACATTTATAATGTTACAAATTATTTATATTTCAAATGAAGGCTGTTTTAAACTTTATTCAAAGAATTCTGACTAAAATGGTTTCCACAAGAAATGTTTTTCGAGCAATAAATCAGCATATTAGAATGATGTATGTTGGTGTGGGTAGTATGAGCAAATTTAGTAAATTTGTAGCATGATAAAAGTAGATATTGTTCGATGAAAGTAGATCAAATGAATTAATTTTAACACTTTAATGTGAAATACATTTATCAATGCATAAAAATCATAAAATATATTATCTAGTAATAAGCATTGTTAAAATTTAAATACTTACAAAATATTTAAAAAATATATTATTACCAAAATAATTTTGGGAACGTAACTTTTATTTAGCAAATATGCATTTAAATGAACAAAAGTTGCAGTAGACATGTTATCACAAAGCCCCACTGAGAAGATAAAATACAATTATATTAAAAATAAAATAAAATAAAATAAAATAAGCCTCACTGAGGAGAGAAAAACAAACAAAAGTATTCTGGCCATGATGTAATGATAACATAACATAACATAATTTTTTAAAAATGCATGTTAACAACGCATACAAAAAAAAAAAAAAAAAAAAAACAACTTAAAATATTAAAATAAATTATTATTTTTTTTAATGGATAATGGTTTCCCCCCATATTATTAAGCTGCAAAACTGTTTTCAACATTGATAAAAAAAAATTGTCATGGTAAAATTAGATATAGTTTGACGCAAATACATAAAATAATATATTTTTGAACACTTTAATGTGAAATACATTTAACAATGTATAGAAATTACAAATTATAAATTATATTATCTAGTAATAATCATTGCTAAAATGTTAATACTTAAAATTAATTCATCCTTTTTTTTTTCTTTTTTTTTTACCAAAATCATTTTTTTAATTTTATTTAGCTATTTAAATTAAATGCTGTTCTTTTTTTCTTTTCCTTGTTTTTTTAAATGAATCATGGTTCCCCCAAAATATTAAGCATATTAGGCTGGAAAACTGTGTTCAACATTGATAATAATAAGATTTTATTGATTTATTTATTCATAAATAGCATATTAGAATGATTTTTGAAGGACCATGTGACACTAAAGACTGGTGTAATCATGCTGAAACCGGAATAAAATATTATTTCTTTTCCTTTTTCATTTTTAAAATATATTACTTTTTCATTTTTTCTTCTGATTCTTACAGTGCACTTTTTAAAAATCTGGATGTAGGGTTTATAACACCTTCAAACTTAATAATGTTAAACTTTCAGACAACTTCCAGCTAGATCAGTCTAGATAAACTTTCATAATCCTTTTCTAGTTAAAAGGCACTTACTGCAGTTACATAAATTTCTTTGTATTTCAGTTATTTTAATAAGGCTACACCACTTCCTTATATTTGCAACTCTGTATACTGTTTGAAACTTCACTGCTTCACGGGAAGAGAACTAGATTTTTCTTTTTTTGGTAATAACCTTCTTATTTCAATTCTGAATGATAACAGCTCTGGCTAGAAACGGGACTCTGTGTTCTGGGAGCTGAGGCAGTTCTGTGTCTCTAGAGGCAGGATGGATCTTGAGCTTTGTGCTGTGTGAACTGTGAAGGACTCAGATAGAGTGATTAAGGGACAGATAGAGGACGGCTTCACAGGATACAGAAAAAAGAGAGTGAGGGAAGTGTGTGTGTGTTTTAGGTCAGCAGTTCAATCCAGAGAAAGAGGAGCACTTAATGACACTGCACGTCTCAGAAAAGTGTGTGTGTACACAAACATGGCGGCAAGCGAAACACAAACAACACATTAAAAAAGAGAAAAATGAGGAACAGATGTGTGACCCTGGACCACAAAACCAGTCTTAAGTAGCAATAGCCAACAATACATTGTAGGTGTCAAAATGATCATTTTTTTCTTTTATGCCAAAAATCATTAGGATATTAAGTAAAGATCACATTCCATGAAGATATTTTGTAAATTTCCTAACATAAACTTAATTTTTGATTAGTAACATCTATTGCTAAGAACTTAATTTGGACAACTTTAAAGGTGATTTTCTCAATATTTAGATTTTTTTGCACCCTCAGATTGCAGATTTTCAAATAGTTGTATCTCAGATAAATATTGTCCTAACAAACCATACATCAATGGAAAGCTGAATGCATAAATCTTAATTTAAAAAATTGATCCTTATGACTGGTTTTGTGGTACAGGGTCACATAAACAGATGTTTATGTAAAAACATAAATAGAAAGTTTCAGATGTCATTGCAGCATATTGCTATTATTGCAGCATATTACAGAATAACTATTCTCAACATTGATAATAAAAAGAAATGTTTTTATGAGCAACAAATCAGCATATTAGAATGATTTATGACCATAAGATATATATTATATATAATAATAATAATAATATATTATATCATGCATCTTTTATGCAGCAAAGATGCATTTAATTGACTAAAAAGTGACAGTAAAGGTATTCATAATATTACTAAAAATAAAAAATAAAAATAAATGCTATTAAATTAAATGCTGTTCTTTTAAATTCTTTTTTTAAATGGATCATGGTTTCCCACATGGTTTTCAACATTGATAATAATATGGGATGTTTTTTGAGCAACAAATCAGTGTATTATAATGATTAAGGAGCAAATTTAGTAATTTTATATCATGGTGAAAGCAGATATACACTACCGTTCAAAGTTTGGGGTCAGTAAATTTTTATTTTTATTTATTTTATTTTATTTTTTTAAAGAAATTAATGCTTTTATTCTCCAAGGAAGTATTAAGTTAATAAATAAAAGTTTATTAAAAGTTAAAAGTTATTAAAAATGTATATTTTGAATAAACACTGTACTTTAACTTGTTATTCATGAAAGAATCCTGAAAAAAATAAAAATAAAATAAAATCACAGGTTCCAAAAATATTTGGCAGCACAACTGTTGATATTATCCAACATGGATCATTCTAATAATAAATCAGCATATTAGAATGATTATTGAAGGATCATGTGACACTTAAGACTGGAGTAACAGCTGATAAAAATTCAGCTTTTCATCACAGGAATAAATTCTATTTTTAAGTATGTTAAAATAAAAAACATTATTTTATATTGTAAAAACATTTTGCAATATTACTGTTTTTTTCTGTATTTTTAATCAAATAAATGCAGCCTTGATGAGCATAAGAGACTTCTTTAAAGACTATTACAAGTCTTACTGACCCCAAACTTTTGAACGGTAGTGTAGTTTGAAGCAAAAATAGCAAATTAATAACTTTAACACTTTGATGTGAAATACATTTAACAATGGATAAAAATGATAAATTATATTATCCAGAAATAAGCATTTTGAAATGTAAATACTTAATTTTTTAATTTATATATATATATATATATATATATATATATATATATATATATATATATATTTTTAAAGATGCATTTAATTGACCAAATGTGACATTAAAGATGTTTACAGTGTTACCAAAAAATATAAGAAAAAATATAAGAATATAAAAATATAAAATAAGTACTATTAAATTAAATGCTGTTCTTTTAAATAAAAAAAATTGACCATGGTTTCCAACATTGTTTTTAACATTGATAATATTAATAGATATAAAGCATTTTAGAATGATTTCTGAAAGATTTCTGTGACACTGAAGACTGGAATAATGATGCTGAAAAATAGCTTTCCTTTAAATTATAATTAAATAAAATTTGAACTTGATGGATGCAAACCAAATGGTACAAATTCTATCATCACAAGATATTTATGTTGTAATACTGCCCAGATCAAAAATCTGCAAGACAAAGAGAGAAAGACAAAGAAAGACAAAGACCAAACAGTGTTAAAATCAACAAGAGAGGCACAGTATGTTAGCTCACATGACATAGACTTCAGTACACACACAGTAAAAAGTAAGGACCCATTACAAGTAAATACAACAGAGCAGTAGGCAAATATTTACCCACAGGAGGTTGGAGTGTCAGAGGAGTATGTAAGGATTACTTTACAAACACTTGAGAGCGAGAAATAAACCTAACATTAGTCTGGGGCAGTGCAACAACGGTCTTTACTTCACAGTCCCAAAAGGCTAGAGGCAGTGGATCACACTCCGGATTCAACATTACAAGATGGATTCACAAACTCCCTGAGCGGCAGTGTCATTTGTGTTATTCCAAGTTGGTTTCAAACAGCTAAAAAGTGTCACAAGTCATTCTCTACTGGGTCCCTCACTCTCTGCTGAACTAGCAAGCTGACTAATTTAGCATTTCCATTGCGTCTGAGTGTGTGGGTAGGCAGAGCTCTCCGATGCGGCGTGCCAGGGCCTGTGCAGATCTCCGAGGACCCTGGCTTAACTCAACCACGCTGTAAGAAAAGATCAATGACTCAATGCCACCCAGAGCGCCAACTCACTAGCTACAGTTTTAGCCGGATAACGTGAAACGCAGCCAAGGTCTTGAACGCAACTATCAGCAAATTGCAAAACAATGTACTGCTTATAAAGCAGGCCAGATTTGATGGAATTGTGTTCATATGGAATCCAACTGATTTGTGGTCACTGCGGATAGGTTTTTACATAACTAATCATATTTGTAATGTTTTACAGACACGTTGTTTATTTGTTATGAATAATCTTACATTCTGGTTGCAAAAAAATTCCAAAACCAAAAATGGATTTTTTTCAATAAATTATTGAAAATAGACATATGTGTAACATAATATGTGACCCTGGACCACAAAACCAGTCTTAAGTCGCTGGGGTATATTTGTAGCAATAGCCAAAAATACATTGCATGGGTCAAAAATTTTTGATTTATCAAAATGTAATTTTTGATTTGTAATATGCATTGTTAAGAACCTAATTTGGACACCTTTAAAGGTGATTTTCTCAGTCTTTTTGATTTTTTTGCATCCTCAGATTTCTGATTTCAAATAGATGTATCTCAGCCAAATATTGTCCTATCCTAACAAACCATACATCAATAGAAAGCTTATTTACAGTTTTGTCAAATTTAACCTTATGACTGGTTTTGTGGTCCAGGGTCACAAAAGTGAGTACACCCCTCACATTTCAGCAACCATTTTAGTATATCTAAGGGACAATACTATAGAAATGAAACTTGGATATATAGCAGTATAGATTTATTGTCCCCTGACAATTACTCAACATACAGCCATTACTTACAAAATAGCTGGCAACAAAAGTGAGTACCTAGGGTGAACCTAGGGTGTGTTAGCAGCATTATAATCTGGCACTGCCATAATCATTCTGGGCATGGAATTGACCAGAGCTGCACAGATTGTTGCTGGGATTCTCCTCACGGAGCTGCTGGACATTGGACACATGGTGCTTCTCCACCTAACGCTTGAGGATGCCCCACAGGTGCTTAATAGGGTTCAGGTCTGGAGACATACTTGGCCACCCCAGCACCTTCAGCTTCCTCAGCAAGGCAGTTGTCATCTTGGTGTTGTGTTTGGGATTATCATGTTGGAAAACTGCCTGAAGGTGAAGGTATCTTGTTCTGCTTCAGAATGTACAGTACATAATGGAATCCATGTTTCCTTCAATGAACTGCAGCTCCCCAGTACCAGCAGCACTCATGCAGCCCCAGACCATGATGCTACCACCACCATGCTGGACTGTTTCTTGGTACTCCTCACCAGGGCATCGCCACACATGCTGGACACCATCGGAGCCAAACAAGTTTACCTTATAGTCTCATCAGACCACAGGACATGGTTCCAGTAATTCATGCTCTTGGATTGGTTGTCTTCAGCAAACTGTTTGCGGGCTTTCTTGTGAGCCAGCTTCAGATGAGGCTTCCTTCTAAGTATTTTTCATTCAATTATTTAAAAAATAGATATAGTTATGTAGCATATAAGATATCTTGTTGTTGAGGTTTCAGCAAAAATAACTATATGCAACCCTGGACCACAAAACCAGTCATAAGGTTAAATTTGACAAAACTGAGATGCATACATCATTTGAAAGCTCAATAAATAAGCTTTCTGTTGATGTATGGTTTGTTAGGATAGGACAATATTTGATACATTTATTTGAAAATTAGGAATCTGAGGGTGCAAAAAATCTAAATACTGAGAAAATCACCTTTAAAGTTGTCCAAATTAGGTTCTTAACAATGCATATTACTAATCAAAAATGACATTTTGATATATTTACAGTAGGAATTTTACAAAAAAATCTTCATAGACATGATCTTTACTTAATTTCCTAATGATTTTTGGCATAGAAGAAAAATCAAAAATTTTGACCCATGCAATGTATTTTTGGCTATTGCTACAAATATACCCCAGCGACTTAAGACTGGTTTTGTGGTCCAGGGTTACATATGATGATAAATATATCATATTTTACATATATATATTTTTTCATATTTTTAATATTTTACAAATATACTATTAATTTCTTACAAATCTTACATTTTGATTCCAAAAGTTACAAAAACCAAACATACAACTGTACATATAGTGGCTATTTACATATCTAGTCATATTTGTAATGTTTTACTAACATATTGTTTATTACTTAAAATACAATTTTCAAGTATTTTTCATTAGAATTGAAAAATACATCTGGAGGTTATGCTTTCAACAAAACCAACTTATATCATGATAAATAGCATCACTGGAATATAAAATTACTCATACAATGATGTAATATTTTGCCATACCACCCACTCATATCCCTGCCTCACCTCTGAATGCATGCTTTCTCACATTTCCCAAACTGTAAGAAATGTAAGAGAACACATAATACGCTAGTGTGTACGTGATCATCTTCAGGTAATTTAACTATTCTGACCACTATCTGGGCAGGAAGTAACCTTCTGGGTTTTGGTTCCTCATGGCTGGGGGTCAGAGCACGTCATCCATTAATTGTGGACTGAACACTTCTCATTAGAGCGGAATCATATCACACTTAGCAACAATCGCATGCAATCAGCTTGGCAGCTACACCGTCCATTAACATTTTATTACAGCCCACGTCTTCACCTGATTAGAAAGGGCCATTTGCATGGCAGTCAACATTTCAAAAGATAAATTGACTCACTTCAAGTTTCCTGAGTCATTCTAGCAGGTTCCATTCACTTTCAGTACAACTTGGCAAAGGTTTCTGCCTGTAATCGCTCCCTTGCTCTTTCAGTCTCATTCCCCCTTTCCTGTCTCTCTCTCCCTAGAAGGATTTATGAAGTAGGTACCAGACAAGGGTCAGAAATTAACCAGTGCCCGGGGCACAAACACTACCAAAGATGACAAAAAAAGTATTAAAATATTTGCACTGTGAAGGCCAAAAAAACAACCTGGTTGTTTTTTAAATGTTTAAAAGTGCAATAATGCAAGCCCCAAAACAACACAGTTAAAAAAAAAATCCTAAACACTCTATTCTTAGGATATCTTGTGCAATATGATTTTTTTTAATTATAAAAAAAAATACAATAAATAAAAAAAAAAGAAATATTAAAAAGAAATTATTTTTTTAATTTGAATAAATATTTGATTGAGAATTAATTAATTAATTAATTCATTCATTCAAATGAACAACAAGCAAACTTCCAGTGGGTCCCAGTAAGTTTTTAAAATAATCAACATTTAGTCATTTTTTAAATATATATTTTTTTTATTATAAATTAATAAATTAGATATTAATTAAATTAATTTAAAAAGGTCCATTGAATATTTTCTTGGACAAAGTGGGGCCTTGGATTCAAGAAGTTTGAGAAACACAGACATAAACGGATTGTACATTTTAATATGGTTATTAAATAAAAAGTACCCTCATAAAAAGTAAAAAATGACTCAATTGCAAATCAATTCCAGGAAGTGCAAAGTGCTCCTTAATAAAGTTAATTTCTAACACTAGTAGGAATCAGAACTACTCTCACATCCAACAGGTGAGTAATCACATTTTTCTAGCTTTACATCCTAAAGACTCACATCCGATTCATTTTACTGCCGCTCCTTTTCATAAATGAAGTGCGTGAAAATTGAGCAGACCTCATTTTGTCGGGAAAACAGCGAAGCGATTGCGCAATAACCTGATTTTAATAAGGCTATCACAGCCGAAGAAATGAGGAACAGAAGGGATGCGGAGCGAAGTAAAATGGGAAAGAAAGCAGGAAAGAACGGGAGGGAGAGCAATCGATGGAAGTTCTACTAAAGGCACACAGTACGCAGCAGCTCAGAACAAAGAGTGCAAAATGAGTGCGGCTGGAACACTCGCGGAGAGAGGGATGGAAGAGAAGAGTTGAACAATGCCGCTCCGTTCCCTGTAGCGAGGACGTCTTTCTATCAGTCCTTCTAGCACCTCTACTTTCACACAATGGAGTTCAGAAAGAGGCAGAACAAAGGGGCCGACGATCCCAGAGGAAGGGGGATTAAGATTTGGGCTGTCCTATACATGCTCGACACACTAGGAAAATTGAATTCAAACACGCAGAGTGTTCCTCGGATTCATTCTTATCATGTACTACACTGCCTGATAACAACCAATTGTTGAATATGCTTTGTGTGCTTGAACATAAGACCAACATGGGTTTTCTACGGCTGATGCCGATATCTTGAGAGCAGAGAGGCAGATGGTTAATATAATGTTAGTATACACAATTAGAGATAGGATATCATTAATGATTCTTATAGTGCTCTTAAAGGGAGAGTTCACCCCAAAATGAAAATGTTCCCATGATTTACTCACTCTCAAGCCATCATAGGTGTACATGACTTTCTTCTTTCAGATAAGTACAATCGGAGTTATATTAAAAAGTGTCCTGGGTCTTCCAAGCTTTATAATGGCAGTGAATGGGTGTTGAGATTTTGAAGCAAAATAAAGCGCATCCATTCATTATTAAAAGTATTCCACACAGCTCCAGATGATGAATAAAGGCCTTCTAAAGTGAATCGATGCATTTGTGTAAGAAAAATATCCATATTTTCAACTTTATAATTAAATAATTTAAGTGATTTAAATCTGTGTATGTATATACATGTTAAAAAGTTAGAGCAGAGGGTTTTCTTTTAAATTCAAAAGTATAGCTTTAATTTAAAGTTAGTTTTTTTATAACATGCAGGAGGAAAAAAAAAGGCAAAACAAATGTTTTGTTAATAAAAAAGGTTCAAAAATAAACACCTTTAGGGGAAATGTCAGGCATAGGGGGGGCTTGCAAAATTTACCTGAAAAGAAGGGGGGGCCCTGGTATAAAAAAGGTTGAGAACCCCTGTAATAAAATAATAATATTGCAAGCAAGCACTGAAAATAAACATGTGTGATATATTAATGTTTGACTTTTGTGGTTGTTGTTGTCGTTGTTTTACTAAATTGGAATCGAAAAGAATCGGAATCGATAAGTGGAATCTGAATCGAAATCGATAATATTCAAACGATACCAACCCTAATTAAAAACAGTTGTGCTCTTTAATAGTTTTGTGGGAATATAATAATTCTTTCAGGATTCTTCGATGAATAGAAAGTTTCAAAGAACAGCATTTATATTTAAAACTGACTGTCACTTTTAATCATTTTCACGCATCCTTGTTAGGGATGCACAATATTATCGGACCGATATCGGAATCGGCCAATAATGGCTTTAAATGTCAATATCAGCATTACCCTGGCAAGCAGTTTTAATTTTGTAGGTGCCTCTGTTTGCCTACTTCTAAAAATTAAGGAAAGTAAAACACACAAATAACATTTAGACTATGTTTTTAATTAAATAAAGCAGTAACTGATGTCATAAAATCATGAGTATGTTTTGATTTAAAGGTCAGAAGCTATAGCTTACATGAATAAACAAATGACACTTGTGAATTAAATAATTTTATATATACTGATTTATTTATTAATGTGTAATATGTTATATTTTTAAATCAAATTATGAACTCTAAAAGATTTTCTGAATTTTTACAACTCTTTTGCTTTAGACCATCTACAAATGTTAAATCTTAAAATAAAATGTTAAGGTTACCACTGCATCTATCTAAAAAAAAATGCAGTGATTTATATAAAGTATACATAGTTTATTTATAGTTATTTTCTAAGCTTCCATGTACTGTCATTATAAAAGAACATCATTATTGTTTACTTAATTCTAACAAATAAGGTCTTGTTAAAAACTAACCAAAATTAAAAATAATTTGCTTATAATTAAAATAAATCGGTGTCAGCATCGGCTATCAGCCAAACTGAGTTCCCAAAAATATCGGCAAAAATCTAATATCGTGCATCCCTAATCCTTGTAGGGCTGTGCAATTAAACGAAATTCGGTTTCAATTTCGATTTCTGCTTCAAACGATCATGAAAATGCAGTAATCGAGATGAAGCGATTATTGTGCCCCATGCCGCCCCCTTTCCAGTGGTGCGCTTTGGCTTCTCCATAAAAGCCTAATTTCACATGCAAATCAGCAAAATCGTGTAACATAACTTTCATAAAACGGGACGTGCTTGATTTATTAATGTTTCTTTGATGTTGTGTTTTTAATAGCACATAAGAAAACTTGCGCTGTTCTGTGTATGCATTCAGAGACGGAG